>NC_084937.1:71658-94726 GCF_958298935.1 Phragmites australis
AAGTGAGATCGAGGGAGAAGAGGAGTCGTTTGTCTACTTCATCTTACAGTGAAGTAAGTATGCTCAATCTCTCCTTCTCAATTTTTTTTATGGAGTGTACACGGCAGATTGTGTTGCTAAGTGTGTACTGCTCAATTTATGGTGCACTAGATTATTTATTTTGTATGTGCTTTGTTAGTTTAGGTGAATGTGATCATACAACTAGGGATCTGTATATTTGCATTGTTTACTAGTTGAGCTTATTAGTTTAATCACATTGTTAATTTAAATGATGCACACGTGAGATAGTCACAAGATTAGTGTACTACATAATATGAAGCTTGTAGAAAATTAATAAGCTGTACAACAGAAGTGTTAAACAATTCCGAAGTTGCTGGAATGTTTCACTTGCCCCATAGCTTTGGTTACTTACATAGTCATGCTTGTACTCCTGCTTGTACTTTGTTTTACCAGGTTTTTATATGCAAGTTAATTATGATGTTTGTAATTTTCTTTACCAGATTTCTATATGCAAGTTTCTTACAAAATGTACCTTTGAAATTACAGGATGACAC
Source organism: Phragmites australis (assembly GCF_958298935.1). Classification (NCBI taxonomy): domain Eukaryota; kingdom Viridiplantae; phylum Streptophyta; class Magnoliopsida; order Poales; family Poaceae; genus Phragmites; species Phragmites australis. Next base: position 72,213 of record NC_084937.1, read on the forward strand.
TTTCTCACAGAAGCCGTCATACTGGGACTTCTAACAGAAGTAGCACAAGACAGAATGCAGCTGGAAGTTAGAGCAGGGCTGCTGATTCACAAGGAGTGGTGCATCAGGAAATAATTAAGGTTTACTTGCGAGGTCCTTCACCACTCCCCCCTGTTATCCCCAATGTGCAAGATCATCCATTGATTCGTGCGGAAGGAGAAACGTTAGTTTGTAAATTTCATGCAAGTTGGAACATCTGTGATGCTTTTTAATTGCTGCATTTTTTCACTTTTCAATGTAATGGGTTGAGGTCTGCAGCAGCGTGATCAGAACCTGCAAATGTTCATGAAGGTACAATCTGTCCTTTAGCATTCTTCTTTTGTACATTGGATTAGCTGTTTTCTAACTTCATGCATCTTTGCATCTAAAATGTAAAGCAAATGGCTCAGCATACTGGAATGCCTATGAGTGTAGTTCCACCTCCAGCTCCGCCGCTACCTCTGCCTCCTACATATAGTGCTACAACCTCTCCAGATCATTCATCTTCGACGCCGCTGGCTAATGCGTATGGTGTTTCAGCTTCTCCAGATCAATCTCCAGAAAATATATGTATGCTGTCCTTGGTCTAGGCTTATTTGAGTAAGCGTGTCAGTTACCTATGTATCTATATCTTCTCACTCTTTTAGTCCAGGAGGACAACATTATTTTTTAGATTAGTATATGAATATGAGAACTGAGCAAGTTCAGTGGCCTCCCTGGTTCTGTTTAAACTGGGATACTAGAAGTAGAACAATGTCCTTGTTTGATGCATGTACGTAATACTGTTATCGGCTGGCTTGTGTCCTGTTTTCTTCATTTTTTTTGCTATGTTATAAGCTCAGGCAGTTAGTACTTGTACAATAGCTGTTCACACTGCTAGCACCTCTATGCACTTGTCTCTAGGTTTATCATATATCAGATGTGAATTTAGTTAAAAAGCAGCAGAACTTTCTTATTTCTAATTGAACCTTGATCTTCATGTGTAGGTTGATAACTTTGGCTCAGCTATTGGAGTAGGAAACCCAGAAGAGACACTTCAAAGGATCGCTAACAGAATGTTCGGTGGATACGTCAATGGTTCCGGAAGTGGTGGGGGAAGCTTCTCCCCTTTGGAGCACGATCTTGCTCCTTATTGATACCTTGCATAGGTGAAATGCAGCTGTGATTTTGTGCCACAAACTTAAAACTAATTTTGTGATGTCAATGTGAGTTTAGATTGGAACTTAAGCTAGCTGGTGGTTACAAGTATTTTGTGGCAGCTGCAAACTTTGTGTCACAAAGGTGACTTGAGGTTGGAACTTAAGATGTTGTGGGTGGTTATTAGTAGCGGTACTTTGCGATGCCAATGTGCTATTTTTAAGTAAAATATGTAATGTACCATGAGATGATGCACTCTTCTAATTAATGCTGTGGAAATTTGGTCTTTATGGCCATCTGTTATCATTGATGTGTTTGATGGATTATTGTGCATGGTTAAATTGCAAATGCAGTTTATGAAATGGAATATCGTGATGTTTTTGTAGGGGAAGAATTGCAAATGAGATGCTGCCATGTGGATCTCTTTCCCTACCAATGAGGATTGTAGGGAAATGTGCTTTACACATAGGATTGTGGAGCCATCTGGATCAAAGCTCCCTACAAATGTGCATTTCTAGAGAAAGAAACAGTCCCTAGGAATCCCAAAGAAAACCATAGGGCACTCTTCCTTTCCACACAAAATTTTCCCTAGGAATCATTCCCTAGTAAATTTCGTAGGGAAACTGTTTCCCTAGCGTTTTTGGGCTGTTCCCTAGTAATTTCAGCTCTAGGGAAACTTGATGTTTCTAGTAGCGTAGATAAGCGGCTAGGGTTTTATCGTTTTGCCTCAGTTGTCACTCACTTATATTGTGTGTCCAACACATTCGAGACTTGGCTATCTCAAGCTAATTAGTCACTCTATGGCAAACAAGCTAACCTGATGCATGCTATGCACCCATGCTAAACAATATCTATCCTAAAAGCAATTGAAGTTCCATGAATCTAATGTGTTAAGCAGAGCCATAGGTGATAGAAAAGCCAGGATAAAGACATGAAACAGACAATAAGGAAATTGCTTTCTCGTTAGTAGCGGATTAGGATGTGACTCTCCGTGTAAGGTGTGAATTCACTAGGATCTTTGCTGTAACACGAAGGATGCGTGATGAGATAGCTTGCTATCCATAGACAGGTTTGATGAAGGGCAATATGCGGTGGCATCAAATCAAACATGTCATTGAGATCAATAGATTAGGTTCAATGTGGTAGGCACCAAAAGAAGCAAAGAAAAAGAAATATACCACCAAAGAAAGCAGAGAAAAAAGAAATATAAACTGTTGAGGTGAGGACCCAGGAGAGAACCACCAATCATACACAATAGTAGTGGTCGATAGACCACCCAAAAGCCCTTGCTAATGAATAGGGCTAATAGTCACCATGACTTTGGAGACCAAGTATGCGAATATGTGATGACGATGTGGGAGAATGCTAACGTTGATAAAATGTATTGTGTGGAATTGCATTTTCTTATCAATGCTAACGGGATCATCATCGTCGGTTAATTTTCCAGGCATTGACACTGATAAAATGCATTGTGTAGAGTATAATTGCATTTCCTTGTTAATGCAAACGGGACCATCATCATCGTCGGCTAATTTCCCGTACTATGCAGATCCACCCTAACAAACCCGCCGGTCTCCAAGCGAAATGGAGGAATAATATAAAAGGCAACGGGACAGGTCATAGTCAAACCTCACTCTGCTGTTCGATTGACCCAGGTCCCACAACTCGGCGGAACATGGGAACAGGGACAAAGCCATAAATTCCACCCCATTTTCGTGCCAGCCTCACCCAACTATGTCTTCTGCTGCATTGGGTCCAAGTCTCCATGTCGTCTCCACAACTCCACTTGTTCTTTGGCCTACTTGCAACTCCCATCCCCACGCGACGCGGCCTCCCTCTGATGCCTGAGATGTCGCCTCGCCGACGAGCGATGAAGGGAGAGGCCAACTGGCTATGGGGAACTGCTGCTCCGACGAGATGGGCCACGCCAGCTCCCACTCCGTCGGTCGTAGCTGATGCCTGAGATGTCGCCTCGCCGACGAGCGATGAAGGGAGAGGCCAACTGGCTATGGGGAACTGCTGCTCCGACGAGATGGGCCACGCCAGCTCCGACTCCGTCGGCCCCGCTTCCGCTACGACCGACCTCTTCCTCAGCTCCCTAGTAGTTGTCCAGGTGATCCCACATTAACATCTATAGAAATTAGAAGCACGCCAACTCATTAGAATATTTCCAAAACTTGCACTAAACAAAGACGCACACATAAGTAATGTCCATAAAATAAATCTTGCCGCAATGGACTCGAGGGGCGAAACTTCTGCTGCCTAACCTCACCACCAAATTGGCTAGATCCGACTGCTTCCGTCAGCGACGGACGTCGGTGACGGGGGCTAGCGATGGCTCCGAAGCCGAGCGTCGTGGTTTCCTCCTCCCTTCATCCCTTATATATCCTTTTCCACCACCGTCGATCCCCTTCACCTACCAGGCCGCGAAGATTATCATCGGCCACCATGGAGGCGTCGTCCGGCAGCATCGCAAGGATCTACACTGAGGGATACGTTGGTCTGATCATGGTGTGGCTGTCGTTGGGCGGCAACAGCTGGATCCGTGTGCTCGAGGCCAGTCATGGCGGCTTCTCGATATGGCCATTTTTTGATCCATAGTGGTTTGGTGGCCGGACCCGTGTGGTTCAGTGACTGAGCTCGACGCCGAGATCTCAGCATGTCGGTTGGAACGGTGTGCTTGGATGTGGCTGTTTCGGGGCCTGCGGCTGGTTCTGCTTGTTTCTGCGTGGCATCGACAACGCCTCCTAATCCGCTCGGGTGGCTACCGGCGGTGATCTGCCGCACGGCCATGCGTCTCACGGTTTGCGGTTGCCTATTGACGTTTGTCTAGATGGTGACTTGGTTTCGGTGGTGGTGCTCCAATTCGTTGGAGCTTTTTTGGAGAGAAGACGCTCAACTGCTCATGGAAAGGCCGGTCAGTTCTAGTTGGTCGTGTTGTTCGTCACCGTTTGTGGTTGCCGGTCACTCTCAAGTGCTAATGGCTGATTGGTCTGTGGACAATCGGTGGACTTCAAAGAAATGTGAGATGCTTTAGATGCTCTGTTCCTCACCTTCCATTCGCGGTAGGACGATGGAGATGTTGGAGCTTGATCCAATCACTTCGTGGTGAAAGATAACAGGTGTTGCTGCTGCACATTAGTTCTTTGTTGTTGAAGTGTACGTGGTTTTGTAGGGTGGTTTTGAGTTGTGGTATTGATAGTTAAAATTTTAAAAATTTGATTGAATCTTAATTAAAACGATAAGTATTTATGATCAAACTGAAGTAATATGCCAAGTTCTTGACATACCTTACTGCGATTCTTTCAGACAGGACCAACTGTAGATTCAATATTTCATATTGCCTTTTACATGCAACTTGTATCAAGACTTCAATGTTGTATGGTTTGATTTCTATTAAAAAAAGGAGCATCAGGCTCACCAGCTGATGCTCAAATGAACCTGGCCAGTCTGAAGTCTGAACCTGCAAGATACATTGCCGTTGGCCGTTGCCGCCGCCGCACTCTCTCTGACGCACCGCCCACTTTGGTCCTGCGTGGCAAGCTTTCACCAGGAGACAGGCGACGCCACGCATCTCCGGAAGTAGGCCACACGGACGCTCTGCCCAGACCACAGCGAGTTGTACTTGAAGGAAGCGGCTAGCTGGTGCGATCGCTGCCGATCCCATGCTCCGCCGCTGCACTGCACCGTGGTCCGCCCGACCACCTCTCTCTGCAGCGCGGCCCTACTCGTCAGATCCTCCTTCTTCCTCGCGCCAGGACACCGTTCCCCATCTACTCCGACGCGGCAACTAATCACCGCACCAAATCCGCCTTGACTACGACCTAGAAGCTCGCCAATCAGTTCAACCGAATCGGTTTCAAACGATCCCCTGATTCCAAGTGGGTACGTCTCGGACACTGAGTTCGAGTTCGATCCATGCGTCCCCCTTATTTATGCACGAACGCCCTAACCAGTCTAGTGGCAGTAAAAAGCATGTCGTCGTCGGCGGTGCTCCGGTTCGCCTGCCGCTCGCTCCGCCGGCCTTCTTCGTTCCCGCGAGCCCTCTTCGCCAAGGAGCAGCGGTTCTTGCCCCGCTCGCCGATGCCTACGCGCCGGCTCTACAGATCCGACGACTGCGTCAGGAAGGCCGAGCTGAGCAAGGTAACCGATCAACTCTTCGTGCTCCCCCTTCTTCTTTGCTGATCGATCTGGAGTTAGTTTCATGCATCCATCTTCGAATTATCCATCTCTGAAATAACTCTTGTTTCTCGCTTTATTACGTTTCTTGGCACCTATTTCTTAAGTTTGCCTACTTTACGCTATATGTCGTGCACCAAAACATTCTAAATTATAATAAACAACCCATTCCATGTCGCACAGTATTCCCAACTAGATACTCAACCAAAACTTCAAAATTCGGGACACGAAACCTCTATCGTGCCACGCAAGAAGACGAAGGTGCCCCTGACACTCGACCAAGTATACCGTATCTTTGATGAGCGGGAGATTATGTTAAAACAACTCGAAGTAGCGATAATAGAGAAGATCAAGCGTGACAGGTATGTATGTATATATACATTAATTAGGCACTTTTTTGCTTTGGAATATATATGCATCGTTTTTGATATATCCTAACCATTTTCTCTTTTAGTTATACTGATTATGCATGCATGATTTGCTTGTAGGCGTAGACGAGTGTTGTTGGGTGCTTCCATCTTCGGCGGCCTTGCCATTTACGTGAAGCAACGTTTCTTTGGTGGGAGTCAAGAGGTCGAGGGGAGCAATTAAACCCTTGGTTCAGTGGGCATATCTCTCTCTCTCTCTATATATATATATAATGAAGGGTTATTATTGAGAGACATGTCTCTCTTCACTAAAGCACATGTTCATTTGGTGAAGACACCTATTTACTAATTGATCACTAACTGTAATCAAACTCTAACACTCCTCCTTAATCAATTGTCCATAATGTAAACATATTGTTAAAAACTCTTTTAAAACCCTGTGGGAAAAATATGAGTAGAAAATAGTATGTTGATATGCCATTAAAACTCTTTTAAAATCCAATGAGAAAATGTAAGGAGAAAATGATATGACATATATGGATTATTTTCTCATTGTAAGCTCATATGAGAAACCTAAATAGGAAAAACTCATTTTAGTGAGTTTAAAGAACAATAATTATGATATATGAATTATATTAAAACCTCCAAAAACGTCTTGAAAAAATAGGAGGAATAATAGTAATATGTTGTTAAAACTCCTTTTAAAATCCAGTAGGAAAATAAGGAGAAAATAGTACATCATATATTGATTATTATCTCTTTGTAAACTCATATGAGAAAAACTTAAAAGGAAAAACTCATATACGATATGTCTTTGATACCTCCTTTAAAAACCCTATAGGGAAAATAGGAGATATGATATATGTTCTTGTGTAGATATTGCTTCATTAAGGACGTGTTTGGTTGCTCCGCTCCGCTTATGCAAGCATCCGTCGGTGCACTCGCTCGTGCTCACCCGCGTGTTTGGTTGCCCGGATTGGCGCTCTCGCCTGCACCCTCCTGCCGGAATCGGGCGTACGTGCCGGGCCTGACTTGCCCGGTGCAAAACACTGTGCGTAATATTTTTTATTTAACTTTAGATTTTATTTAGAGGTACAAGAGTGATCCAAAAATTATAAATATTTCGTGAGCAAACTAGAGCTCACTAGCAACCCATTTTAATTAGTTTGATCCAAAAAGCCAAAGTTAATATTTAATCAAAATTCTCCAAAATAAAAAATTCACTAATATTCTTATCCTGTGATGTACTAATTTATAAAAATATTTTCAACCCTATGTTATTTGGTAAAAAAGTGAGTTCCTTTGTAATGCAACATATACTCATACGGGCAACCAAACACAATCTCTTCTCAGCCAGGCTGAGCACATGCAACCAACCAAACAGACCATATTGCATCTCTCCAGCCTGTCTTAACTCAGCCTACATAACTCATACTCGTCAGGCTGAAGGCATGCGGGCAACCAAACATGCCCTAAAACCTTTTATGAGAAATCTCGTGAGTAAAACTCATATAGGAAAAAGAGTACAATATGATGTATGAACATGTTGAAATTCAAGAGGTGACTCCATCTGAACCTTGCAAATATCGGAGTCGCCGCATACTAATTCGATGAATATGGAATGTGAAAGTTGGTAAGGACTTAGTGAATAAATCAGTGAGATTATCATATGATTTAGTTTATAAGATTTCTATCTCCCTATTACGAGGATAGAACATATAGGGGAAATATGTTTGGTTATATTATTCTTTATGTAACCTGTCTACATTCGAGTAACCATACCAAATTATCATTATAAACGATGGTTGATGATTCAATGGAACCAATATTACATAATAGTTATATGATTATTTTGTGAAGCTATATACATGTATGTGATGTTTCAGAATGATAGGTGGAAGTAACCTCTGGAATCTGTTTTGATAATTCGAATGGGAAGGCTATATCACCATGAAATCAGTCTGTGATATGGTGTTATGGGGATTAGTTATATAGCCAAAATCTGGATATCCCACTATGATCATGTCTTGACTTTTCTAATAGAAAAACCTAGATCTTTAATGCCATAAACATGCCTCGATAACACACCCATACCGCAACGAGGCAAACATATAATAGACGACTAAGAGTCCAAACTGTCAACACAATATAACTAAACCAAAAGTAGAGGTGTTCATGCAAGACGTGCTGCTACCCATCATGCATGCTCGCCATCGCCCCCAAGGTGCACTTGGAAAGATAGCAAGGGTGAGATTTAAAAATCCCAACAAGTGAATTGCTTTAACAAGATAATTCTATTTAGCTACAGTTGATTAAACATTCTTCTTTGAAAATTTTATAAGCTAAACAAGTTAACATTATATGAAAAGCATAATTAAGTCTGACGATACAACATCCACATGCTATCATCGGCTAGTTAAGACTTCACCATAACATCATCAAAATAGTATTAAAGACTTTATTGCAATATAAGAGCGCCATCGAAGCAGTTAAAGTAAAGATATCATATGAATGCAAATGTATGCATAAGTCATGCTCTTCCTCACCCTTACCCCTCCATAAGCAACGTACGTCATTGTACCGGTACAGTCGTGATCATAAGACGACGACAAAACTTTCAATGGATGAGATGCATATGTATGTCATGCTTCATGCATATTTACTAACATAAGATTCAAGATTCAAGTAAATTTCAAAAAAGTAAATATTAAGGCAACAAACTCATGCATAATCGAAAGACAACTTCCAACATAGGTATATACTCCATGCCTCGCATACAATGAATATGAACAAGTACAAGAAAAGAGACATACTCACTTCCTTTACCTCATAATCCAGAGGAAATATTCAATCTTCAGAAGGCGGAAAGTAAGTAACATGCTCATACTTAATTTAATAAATTATTAGTAAGTGCGGTAACTAAAAGATGAAGGTAACCAAATAACAAGTTAAAGCGTAGCCATCCGCTGCATTCACATGCCTTCACCGATGATGATGGCGGAAACTAGCTACGTCCCGAAGAGGCACCACCTGAACATGTGCATAGATAAGCACCAAAAGGCCACAACAACAAAAGCAAAAGGAGACACGCTCCTACACCTAAAAACCCTACAAACACGACAACCGAGATCTACGGAAAGACTTCTACCATGTAGCTTGCATGATGCAAAGCGAGACTTCCTCTCACGAGGTCGAAGATCGAAGAACAAAGACACCACGCAAACTAACTTTCGACGGACGACGACATCCTTTTATTAATTACTCCTAAACCACTCATCCGAATTGAACAAGACCAACACCATCGGAAAGATACCGACAAGACCTACGACCTTCATTTTTGACTTATGGTTGAATTCGACACCGGTCAAACCTCAATTTTCAAATTATATCACTGCACGCAACTGATCGACCAGAACACTAATCTAATAATGGAATCGACCGTTCCCAACTATCCACAAGCATCTAAGGACTAATTAGAAATTACCTTCATGACGAAGAACTTGAATTGACGACGGATTTGACAAAACTCCCAAAAACCACCTTCTCCATTTCATCTTGTTCTTCCTCCTCCTTCTCCTTTCTTCATCGTCTTCCTTCTCCTTTCTTCCTCTTCCTTTCTTCTTTATTCTTTCTCTCTTGGCCAGCCGGCTGGCCCTCTCCTCTCTGCACCCCCTTCCCACCCCTTCCTCTAGCCGCAATTGGTGGTGGCCGAAGGCGGCAATTGCAGGTTCGGCTGGCAGCCGGAGGTGACGGTCAGGCGGTGGCTAGGGTTGGAAGGCATGGGGTCGAGTTGGGTTGAGTGTGAGTAGGATTGGGTGGTGAAGATCCCACCTGACCTTATCTCTTCTTTTTAATTTTTTTCTCTCTCTCATCCAATGGTTTAGACTTATTGAACTCGCTATGGCTTCACCGATTGACCAAACGAGACGTTTGATAGCAAAACGGAATTGTCTCAATGAGATCTACACATCTGCGGTCTAAAGGTCATATTTCGCACCCCTCATGGGTCCCACAGTCAAATTTTTGAATTTCGCATTTTCGGGTATTACATAACAATTGCACATGCTAGTCTCAATAGGCTGAGTGTGGTACCGTGATGCAAATGACTGTAGCATCTAGGTCCCTAGGTAAGTGGTAAGTGTTTCGGTGATTAATGACAACCGTATTACTGTGACTAACAATTTGTTTTGAAGGGAATCAAAAAATTTAGTATACAATGATATTTGGGTAATCTTGGTCCCTAAAGTGCTTATATGGACAATCAAAGGACATATGCTTTAAGATTAAGGATCTTCTAGTTCTAAGTGTCACAAAGGAGATGGAGGACACTTAGAGTAGTATAGGTCTTCTTTTCTTTTAGTCTTTTGACCGTATTATAAAGAGGGGCTAAAAGTAGTAGCTTGACTTAGTGAGTCTAGACATAGCTGATGCACACTTGTTAAATTCTAGCACTAGGTAGAGCATACAAGTCCATAGTGAAGTTGTCGAGGAGTTAGAGCTCAAAGAGAGTTGAATTGGACGAGCTCAGAAAAAAAAATATATATCACTCACCGGATTATCCTCTGATGGATGTCTAATACTCACCGGATAAACACTAATTGAGGCATCCGAATTATATGAAAAATTTCAGAAGTGTTACACCGGAACATCCGGTGACCACCGGAGCTTTTCCAGCAGAGAAAATTTTCGGAGAAAAACAATTTTGTACTCACCGGATTATCCGGTGACTGCATAATATGAACACCGGACTATTTCTTGCAGAGAGCATTGCTTCGGGCCACAGTGGAAAATTATGTTCACCAGACTATCCGGTGACTTAGCTGGCAGACCACCGGAGAAATATTGTGAAGAAACTCAGACAAATTGAACTCACCGGATTATCCGGTGAGAGCAAAAATATCACCAGAGTATTTCTTGCAAAAGGTTCTGAAATTCAAAGGGTCGGTGAGTTGTATTCACCGGATTATCCGGTGATGACTGCGTGTTCACCGGAGTTTATCACCGGACAAATGTTGCCGTGCAACGGCTAGTGACAGCTGGCTCTGGGTTTGAACCCACCGGATTATCCGGTGATCTTAAGGATATAGACAGCGGATTATCCGGTGATTACAGAAAAATGAGAGTGGTTAGCCAACGGCTAATTTTGATCTCTAGGCTATAAATACCCACTCAGTTGGTTTCAAGAGGTGTTCTTGCGACCTTGTAGCAGCTCATACACTTGGTGTGTCATTTAGAAGCAAGAGAGAGAGCACTTGTGTTCATTCTAAGTTCTTAGTTGAGGATTAAGGACTTCTTTGAGTGCTTGAAGAGTAACAAGTGTGCATCTAGCTGTTGTCTAGGTTTGGTCTTTGTCAAGTGAAGCTTGAGGCTTGTTACTCTTGGTGGTTGGCAACACCTAGATGGTCTTGGTGATCGGAGGATTTCTCGGTGAGCTCTTGGAGAAATTGTGGGAGCTCCGAAAAAAGAGGATGCACTTGGTTTGATACCCGCCAATCCGGAGATGGAGAAGGGGTAATCAAGAGGGAGCACTTGAGCCTTGGTGACTCAAGGGGGAGCGACATCCTTGGTGGATGCTCCAACGAGGACTAGGGGGAAGTGCCAACTTCTCGAAACCTCGGAAAAAAATCGGTGTTGTCTTCTCCAACTCTTTACTTTCTTGCATCTTATTTTGAGCTTTGTTATTATTGCAAGTTCTTCTTAGGAATTGTCTTTCTTAGTTAATTCTTGCTTGGTTAGCTATCTTGTGCTAGTTAAAATTCCTTACTTGCGTTTCTTATAAGTTTTATTTGGTCAAGCGGTAGTTAATTAAAAAGAAAAAAAATTTAATATCCCAATTCACCTCCCTCTTAGGCTATTCGATCCTTTCAATGACATGAGGCTTACTGCTGGTGGTCCAAGGTTCTGAGGAAGATGCATGACTACATGACTAGAGCAAGCAGAGGAAGATTGTGAACGTGTCCGGCCAAAAGTATTTTGGTCAGATCTTGTGAATTAAGTGCCTTGTCTAGTTATCCCATCACAAAATCACAGCTAACTAAAACAAAAGTCCAGTAGCTTTCATGAAATATGTGGACAATATGTAGCACAAAGCATTGTAATTTTCAATAAACATATTCATGTATAAAAGATAGTTCCCTCCTCCTTTTTCCGGGCTTGGGACCAGCTACACCATCAAGTTTTACACCCAAGATGACATAGGCGGAGTTACCTACCTAAAAAAAATCAAAATAAAAGGACAAACACTAGACACCAAAGGAAACTAGAAACACGATATTACACACTATTAATGACAAACTCAACTAAGTAGAACATACATGGATTAAAGCTTAAGTTCTCTCTTTTTTTGGCTTTTCATTTTTCCTTTTTTTTTATGATTTTTTCTTTTTTTGGATTTTTTTTTGTATTTTTGCATACATGGAGAAAAAGGTCATGAGCGGGTAATAGAATAATACAGAGAATAACAACTGCATGAGTCCCTAGGATTGATAACCTGCAAAATAAACAAGCACAGAAAAATAAACATGTCTATATAAATAAGAGAATTTATAATTTAAGAACTCTAAAAGAGAAAGCAGCAACCATCGAGGAGTTAGACCTGAGCAAATGTCCAAAACGCCGATGTTAGCTTAGACCCCATTTGGACACATATAGGGGATAATTAGTAACCATACAGGAGGAGAAAGAACTAGGTTATATATTGAGTTGGTCCCAGACTCAATAAGCAATATCCTCTTTCTTTTCTTCTAATAAAATTTCGAGTTGAAGTTGAAATTTTGAAAGGTGTTAAAACCTATATCAAAAAAAGGTTTTCAAGTTTCCATTTAACTATTCGTTTCCGGTACAAATTGACAACAGGAGGAAAAAGAGAAGCTCGACAATTTCATAAGGTAAGGATGGTGACAGTTTCATCAAATGCTAGTCATAACTGCACACTACAGATTAGTCTAAAGTATACAGGTTTGCAACATGCTTCCGATGAAAAACAAGTCCATGCTGAACCTATTTAATCTAAAGTAATCCGCTAATCTAAAGTATAAAACCTCGTTAATCTAAAGTATACAGGTTGATTGATAACCCTAATGAACTTATTTAATCTAAAGTATTAATTGGACAGTCCGAGCATTAAATGGAGAATTCAAACAAGGTAGTAATGAAAGACCCAAAACTAAATTTATGTCCAAACAAGTGCGAAATTCAAACAAGGTAGCATTAATTAATCAAATAATGGATTCTAGAATGCATTAATTAATCAGAGTGCAGATTTCAAATAAGGGATTCCAGAATGCATTAATTAAATGGACAACCAACAAAATACGCAAAACATAATTAATGCTCTGTTCATACCAGGGTGTCTCTCAGCCTTAATCCCATGTGTAGACGTCCAGGTCTTCTCCATGGAGTTGGTGGCGTTGTTGTCGAAGCCCAGGCACCCACAGTGAGGAGACCACCTGCATATCCACGTCCAGCCACAGCTGCTCCAAACTACTCAGCTGCTCAACACACTTCAAATTCGGACAATAGTTTAATCGCAGCTCTCGCACTTGGGGAAGATTCGAGACCCTCTCCAGGCCTTCACATCCGTCAATTACAAGGATCTCTGGGAGGAACGGGGGGCTCTCCACCACCTTAAGGCTGCCCACACCTCTCAAGTAGAGCACCTTCAAGCTGGTGGCCTCCTGTCCAAGTTGCCATGGGAGAGCTCTCAGCTTGGGGCAACACACAAGTTGCAATTCGTTCAAATGAGGGAACAACTGCATCCTCGGTGGTGGGTCTTTCCACCTTTGCTTCGTAGCAGTTCCATCCTCTGCCCCTTCCTTACCAGCTGTCGTTGTTGCTTCTTCTTCTTCAACAACAACAAAAGTCCACTCCTCCCAGTTGGGCATATCCTCAATGACCAATGTTTCAAGCTTGGGGAAAGCCACTTCCTCTACAGATCCGGGATTACCCACTCCACAGCCAACAAATTCGGGTCCAATTTTGGTAATTGCAGTTGCTCCCTCGATTCTCAGAAATTTCAAGTTGGGGAGCTGCCCGATTGGAGGAATATGCACACAGGATTTGCAGTCTATGAGTTGCAAGTATATTACTGAAGACAAATGGGTATTAGTACCTAGCCAGGTGGGATACCTGCGACCAAAGAAATTCATAATACCTAGATCTTCCAGGTTGTGTGGAGGTATTAGCTGCTCAAAGGTCCTCTCAATATTGATTACATCCTCTTCAGAATATGGCTCATCTGTACATTCTGTGCACCATAGATTTAATACTCTGAGATATCTTTTGTCTATTAGCAGTGAATCTGCAGTACAAGGGGTTGCTTTTTCCAATTTAATCATATCAAGACTCCTCAGTTGCAAAAGAGGACCCAACTCTTCCAGGTTCCATCCTTCTTGCATTTTAGTACTATTATCACTGCTACCACCAATCGGAAATCCTCCTAAATCATTGAGAAACTTCAACCCGCATATCCCTTTTGGAACCTGATCTATTGGTGTCCCACGAAGACCAAGGCGTCTTAAGTTGCATAATCGAGTGATCCCTGAAGGAAGAATATGCAAAGCATCACAACGATCCAAATTCAATATCTGAAGGTTTATGAGAGAACCGATGGATTCCGGAAGACAAGATATGTCAGTGCCATCAAGATCCAGTAATCGTAGATGGATCAAACTTCCAATACAAGATGGAACACTTTGTACAAGCGTGCTAGTCAAATCCAAAACTCGAATGTATGGAAATCTTCTAAATATTGTATTATCAACTCTCAGAGACTTGTCATATGAAGTATGCCAAGTTCTCACTTTATATTGCTCATTATCCATGCTAGGTAGCATCTGCATATCCTTCACAGTGACAACTGAAATACGTCGAAATTTACTTATAATATTAGACCCTAGTGATTCTGGATCTCCGACAAAACATTCTTCTCTAGACAAATAACGAGCAAGCTGCCATAATAGATCATGCACTCTGCATCGACTATAGTTAGCATATCTATAATTTGGTTGGAGGAGATTCCGATAGATCAACTCATTGTAGTATTCTTCTGCTGTATCTTCTAGTAGTTGGCTTTCTTGCTCATCTATAAATCCTTCAGCCACCCAAAACCTGATAATATCTTCACGAAAAATAACTGCATCTTCAGGATATGTAGCACAATAGATGAAACACTGTTTTAAATGGTGTGGTAACTCTTCATAGCTTAGATATAAAGCACCTCTTATTTCACTTGGAATGTTGCTCATGGACCATGCATCTTTTCTTAAAATCTTTTTCCATTCATTCTCCGTTTGATCTTTGCTTGCTAAAACTCTGGCGATAAGCTTGATTGCAAGAGGAAGACCACCACATTTTTGAACAATCTCAATCCCTATGTCCCGCAGATTTTGCACTCCTTTCTCTTCGTTGATGTTCATGCTCTTCCAAAGTAACTCCCATCCTACATCCACTGACAGTAAATCAACTCGATGTGTATCATCCACCCCAATTTCTGCAGCAACTGTGTCATGTCGAGTAGTTACTAGAATTATCCCTGTGGCTGCAGCGTGCAATGGAGTACTCAGTAGATTTGTCCATGTGTCAGACTGCCAGATATCATCCAACACAAGGAAAATACTCTTATCTTTAATGGCCGATGCTAGATTGCTTTGGAGTTCTCCAACTGATTCGCCTTGCTCTTGGTGTACTCCAATACATCGAAGAACGTCCTTTAAGAGAGCAACTTCAGAATAGTCTTTGGAAACACAAACCCATGCATGTTTGTTGAATATCCCTTTTATCTTTTGGTCGTTGTAGATTTTCTGAGCTAGTGTCGTCTTACCGACTCCTCCTGTTCCAACAATAGCGAGCTTGTAAAACTTCTTTTCCTTGTGTGCAAGCACCAAGTCTACTACTTTCCTGCAAGCATATATGACCTCCTTACCCACAAGGTTGGGTTCAACAAGGTTGGAACTTTTTCTCAGTTTTGGTGCTGAAACTTTTTCAGTAGGTTGTGTATTGGTGAGTGATAAAAATACTCTGTCCTTTGCAATATTCTCTATTCTTTTGTTCAGGTTTCTAATCTTGACAGCAACCTCATGACGTGTTCGGAAATTAGAAAGGCAAGAGGAAAGGGAAAGGCCACTACATGTACTTGATTTGCTTGATGATGGCGAAGAATCATCCGGCAATAGCTTGCGTGCTTTCAATCTAGCCAAGTCAATAATAATATCGGCGTCATACATAGCATCTCTTAGTTGACCAAGCCAATTGTTAACAGCTGATTCTTCTACGCTCCTTCGCTCTGCATCATTAAGAAAGTGTCGGATTTGGTCCATTCTTCGTTTCAGTTCCATGAGCTCTTCTTTCACACCTAAAATTAGTGTGGCCTCCTCTGTAATGAGATCTTGCAACATCTTGGCACATGATCCAACCAAAGAATGTAGTATGGTTGCCATCAGATGAAGACGTGAGGGAGATTCACCAAAAAAGTTGTGGGCTGGCAATGAATGCACAAATGATTCAACCAAAAAAGTTTGCTCATATGATCAACCCATCACTACTTTAACATGCAGCAGACTGAGCCCAAGGGAGATGAAAAGTAACTGATAAACCAATTTATATAACGAATAGCAGAAGTTATCAGACAATCACCAATGGAAAGCCTCAGATCACGCTGCTACACCTGCAAAAATTGGAGAAAGAATGAAAAGGCGAAGTGCTTGCTCGTTGAAAGAAAGCTGGTTCAATCACTGGCTATATATAAATAGAATGGTTTAGCAGAAAACAAGGAGAATTACCACTGAATTAGATGTATGATAATACACAAAGTACCTTATTACAGGTCAGTTGATAAGCCACTGATCAGAATGCTGCACACGGAGATTAGTTTGTGTCAATGCAAATGTTATGCTCCCAGTAGGGCCTCTTCAATCAGTGGTCCAACAGAAACAAGTGCACTTATCAGCATCAAACTTCTGCCATCTCTGCATGATCAGCACGTGCAATTGAGGCATGTGTGTATGAGAAAGGAGGAAATAATAACTCTTTTTCTGAGCTGAGCAGAGATAAAGGATGCAAGAGCAGAGGAGAGCACTGTTTGATAAAAAAAATATGCCCACGAGGGCGATAATCATCTATGCAAGTTGCACGATTCAATCAAAAGGACAATTGCGGAGGCTTTACATCATAAAATGAAGGTGGATCAGTATATATGTCGGCAGAAGGGCGCTGTTCGAATAAGCTCTCTTGGCGGTGGCGCATCTGCAAAACCAGACAGAAGGCGTCATTCGGCGGAAGTAGACATGCATCATCTGGAACTTACAACTGCAACTCCAGCAATCATTCATCTGGGAGCGATGATATACCCAGGGCTAGGGTGCAAGCTGTTCTGCACTGGAAGTCCTGGAGATGATTGTGTTACGCTGCAAGTTCTTCCTTTGGCGATTACTACAAGATCAAGATGGTCTTCAACATCCACATATGCCTCACTATCCCTTATGCCTTCTTCTACAGCGGAGATGATGGACCACTTGCTAGTGGAATTCGCTTTCGCGCAGCAAATCTGGTTCCATGTTATCGATCAGCTGGATAGGTCAGTGGCTCGAATGATATTCTCATGGAGACAACTCGTGATGATATTCTCATGGAGAATTGGAGAAAGATTAGTGGGTCACTGTCGAGGGGACAACTGGCGAAGTGCGAGCGATAGAAAAGAAAACAAGAAAGCGTGAGGGCATCAATTCGATCGTCGTCGTGAAACTGTGGCTGGCTTCTATGGGAGGCTCGAAAATTTGATTGTTCTTTGTGAATTTTCTGAAATTGTTTCACCTACGAATCTCAAATCATATCCCACGGACAACAAAGTGGGTGAGACGAGTTTTTATGCGACTGATTTATAGCAATGCCGTAAATGTATTTATACCAGCCTAGCAAAGTTTGATCAGCTAAGCACAAACGAATTCGTTATGATGGCATATCTTTTGAGAGCAAGTAATTTATGGGATATGCACACAACATGAATTGTACTTCTGACATTCTATTTTTTTAGTAAACTATGGTTTACCAAACACACATCCATGTAATTTTTTTTTCATTTCTCTATCTCTAAAATAAATGCGTTAGAGCATATACCAGTAGCTCAGAACCGGTTAGGACAACCACTCTCTTTATAACGGAGGAGACCCATAGATGGACATCACCCTGAAACAGAGGTTTGATCAACTTATATCGAAGTTCATGGCATAAGTCATGTCAAATTATCAGTTTTCTACTTGCATTCCTATAAAGTAAAGAAATTTAGAATAGCTCTGAAGAATATACATCTTGATCAATTTGGTCCAACTGGTTGCATTGTTCGCACTTTCTAAACTGAAGCTTTACTCGGTGTCTTCTTATTCTTGCTCCTGCTATCATCACTCGTGTTCTCAACGGCTGCCTGAGTGAGGTGATCGAGCACCGCAGAGAGCTCCATCAGGGGGACCTGTTGTCTCTGATGCTTTTCATCCTGCTCATAGATGGGTTGAATTCTTTGTTTGTTAAGGTTGCACAAGAGGGTCTTCTTCTACCGCTGACCAACAGGGAGATTGGGCATCGACTCTCCATGTTTGCGGATGATGTTGCGCTGGTCATCCATCCGTCGGCCCGGGACTTGGCAATCACCAAGGGCATCTTGCACTGCTTTGGTATGGTGTCGGGCCTGTGTACCAACATGCTCAAAAGCTCTATCATCCCTATTCGGTGCCTGGAAAGTAACTTGGACCTTGTATGCTCGGAGTTGCCGTGCATGGTGTCGACCTTCCCATGCAAGTATTTGAGAGTTCCTTTGTCAATCCGCAACCTGTCCAAGGTAGACCTTCAACCAATTCTTGATAACATTGATGATATGTTACCCGGCTGGAAGGCAGGGTTGATGAATATCGCGGGTAGAGTTGTCCTGGTTAGCGTGGTACTCATGGCAATCCCTGTCTACACACTCTTTGCTTTGGATGTGCCAAAATGGTTGATTAAGGCCATCGACAAAAGAAGGCGGGCATTCCTTTAGAAGGGGCAGCGGAATGTGCAAGGCGGTCACTGTGCAGTAGCTTGGCAGCGGGTTTGTCGGTCGCATGAGCTTGGTGATCTCAGCATCCATAATCTGGTTATGCTTGGTTGGTCACTCAGGATGAGATGGCTCTGGCAGCAGAACTCGGCCTCTCAGTCCATCCTAATGCTCGTGCGCTCTTCATGGTATCTATGATTGCCTTGGTGGGTGATGGGAGGTCCACTCTGTTCTGGTCGGATTGTTGGCTCCACAGTCACTCCCTGCTGGAGATGACACCACATTTGATGCCGTTTGTGGCAAAACGGGCCATCAGAAAGCGCACAGTCTATGAGGCTTTACAGGATCGGCTCTGGATTCGTGATATCCGGGGTGGTCTTTCTATACCAGCGATGGCTGACTATCTGCGGGTGTGGGATGCTCTGGAGGGGAGGGTCCTGATGGAGGAGCGCCCCTGTCGGAGGGTTAACTCCTGTCGCAGGGATCCTGAGAGATCTCTTTGTAGAGATTCGGCCGGGGGATGATCCTGAACAAGTTTGCTGGAGAAATAAATGGATGTAAATGCGATGGCCGGTGGGGTGGAATGATCCAATGCAGAAAAGAGTAAATGCACTGGGAGTTTAGACAGGTTCGGGCCGCACGGAGGCGTAACACCCTACTCCTGTATGAATGCTATAAATGCCTTGAGAATGTCCCTCAATGATGTTGCGGGTTATAAGAATGTTTGTCTATCCAAGAGCCAGGGGCTCCTAGTTCTTCGATCTGTATGTATCTATTTGCTTTGGGTGCCCTTGGACTTCTCGATCTTCTCTATTTCCTCAACTTCTTCAGCCGTGCAGAGCTCGCCAGACCTTTCAAACCTCCAAACTTATTCCCCGATTCAACCTGTCTTTGTCCGTGCTGCTGGCCGCTTTAAATACCCGCCGGCAGTAGCGTGCCCCGAAAGGGAGGGCACGAGTTCCAAGGCACTATAAAATGGAAAGGGTGTCATCATAGCCTCTGTGCGAAGTGACGGGAGTTGAAAATGCGCCCCACACCCGGTCATCAGGCGTCATGATGGCGCTGGCAACGGGCGCCATAGAGAGGGCCCACTGGGCAGCGGCAGAGCGGCCCGGCGTGCCCGCCCTGTCTTGTTCTCCTACCACAACAGCGCGGCAGACGGAATGCCTCGGGCCTTGCGACGCTATCCCGAGGCGCGCCGGATGGCACGGGATGGGACCCGTGCATTTAATGTCCCCACGCCCTTCTGCCAG
Organism: Phragmites australis; assembly: GCF_958298935.1. Classification (NCBI taxonomy): domain Eukaryota; kingdom Viridiplantae; phylum Streptophyta; class Magnoliopsida; order Poales; family Poaceae; genus Phragmites; species Phragmites australis. Next base: position 92,186 of record NC_084937.1, read on the forward strand.
AATATGGCAGGAACTGACACCGAGCGTGGCAGGAGCAGTTGGAGGTGACAGGCCACGCGCGCTCTTAAATGCGGCCTCGGGCCTTTCACTGGTTGACACCTCATCTCTGGACCCCTATGAGGGCCATTGTCAGGGGGCTTCCTAGGTCGTCGGGGAACCGAGTGCTCGGGGTCACTGTTCACCTCCCCGAGCACTCTCTCCCGAGAATACCCTTTCTTGGTCCTCGGGGAACCGAGTGCTCGGGGTCACTGTTTACGGCCCGAGCACTCTCTCCCGGTCTTGTCTGTACGGATCCTCGGGTAACCGAGTGCTCGGGGGCCACTGCTCGCAGCCCTGAGCACTCTCTCCCGGAACTTCCTTCGTTGAATCCTCGGGGCACTCGAGTGCCCGGGGGGCTACTGCTCGCAGCCCCGGGCACACCTCTCCCGGTGCTCAGTTCTCCTGGTCGTCGTGGGACTTGGGTGCTCGGGGGTCGCTGTTCACCTCCCCGAGCACTTTCTTCCTGGCTACTTAGTCTTCATAGTTCATCGGGGAACCCGGGTACTCGGGGACCACTAATTGTGGCCCCAAGCGCCCTCTCCCGGGACTTAGTCTTCTCTACCTCGCGGAGGTGACCCCGCGGGATGGCACCACGTGGTGGATTGCTGGCCTGGCCTCGGAATTCGGGGACCCCCGGTTCCTGATTCACCGACAGCAGCCCCCGGGCCCATTGGCAGGCGATGGCCCAGAGACTGCGGATGGGCCCTTCGTCGACAACGAGGCTGAACCCAGCACCGACGCCACGCGGCGCGCTCTTAGGCGCTGTCCCTTCCGGTCCGGGCTTCTGGTACGGCCCAATGGGGAGCCGAACGGACGGGCGCGGGTGGCAACCGCTGATAACCGCGCGGCCCGGCGGAGATTCGCCTGACGGTTGCGCTGGCCGAGGAAACCGTCTCGCCGAGCGCATCGCGGCAGGGGACGTTTGAATTTCCCTGGAGTACAAAAGGAGGAGGGGAGCTGCTGATCCGCCGGGAGACGGAGGCTGCCGAGGCGTTGGTGGCCTCAGTCGCTCGGGAGGAGCGGGCCGCCAAGTGGGTGTCAGAGCTGACTGCCCGGGAGCAGGCCCTCTCTGCCCTTGCCGAGCAGGTGAAGCCGAGGTAGGCCGAAGTCGCCTCGACCAGCACGGCCGAGGGATTGAGCCTCGAGGAGCGGCTGCAGAGCTTGAAGGATGAGCTCGAGACCGCCCGCGCCTAACAGACCAACGTGAAGCTGATGATGGAAGACATCCTTCGGCAGGTACGGAGGTCTGTGAGGGTGGCCGGGCTCGGGCGAGTCCATGTGGGGGCGAAGGGGATGGACATCGGCCACATCGCCCTTGGCTTCCAGAGAATCAGCCAGCGCCTCGAGACGCTTCCCCAGGCAGTGCAGGAGCTAGCTGCTCGGGAAGGGCGTGGCTTGGCCCAAGCGGTGGCCGAGCATGTCCTGGCTTGCTATCAGAGCCGGGATCCGAACTTCTCGCTGGAGCCAGCTCGGGAAGGGGTGATCAAGGCCGAGGAGGAGGCCACCCGGGAAGCTGTTCGGGGCGTCACCGCTTAGGTGGCGGCTTGCTTCATGCGGGAGCCGCCGCCACCGGACGCTGGCAGCAGCGGCGAGGAGGCCCCGCAACCTTCCGAGCCCAACGGCTCTGACTTAGATTAGGCTTTTGTAATTTTCTTTTTCTTTGACTTGATGTAAATATGGGAGTGATCCCTCAGAATAGTTGTCCTTTCTTGTGAATATAATGAAAGCCTTTCTTTGGGGTCGCAACTCCAGTGTTCTTCCAAATGCTTGATGAAGTTTCTGTTCCTTTCACTTGATGTCCCGAGGAGTACTCAGTCAGACCGAGCCCGACCTTTCCCTCCCCGAGAACGAAGTCACCCCGACCACTCAACACCCGAGTAGTGAGGCCTTCTTCACGCGTTCAGCCCCCAAGCCCTCGCGAGTCCGCAGCGGCTAAGTGAAAAGACAAATGCACGAACTTCCTTGCTCGGGAGATAGGTCGATCCAGCACAGAGCACGCCACGACCAGTGAACACTTTCCCATTTTGTGACCACTCAAATAGGTAGACTGAAGACACGTGCGGGCCGAAATGCGACCAAGAGTCCCCATGGTTTGGTGGTGCCCGGGCTAGAACGGACCGGACCGAGCACCAACAGCCCGCCCCCAGGGTCTAGGCTCCCGACCGCTCTTTGCTCGAGCGGTGAGATTACCCGAGAACCCTAGAGGCTCGGTAGTGCCTGGGGCCTTTTAAGCGGACCGAACACCATGACCACCATGAAGGACTTCGGTCAGACATCGCCGTTCGTACGGTACACCTTTCTACTGTCCGTTCTGTCGTTCCGAGAAAAGCGGACACGTGGCAGGGTTTTGTGCGCGAGGAGACCATCTCGACGAACAGATTAGAATACGAGGGCCCCGAGGATAACTCGGGAACAATATATTAATGACTGTAAAATTTGTATGAATTTAACCACTCACCGGACAGCCGTCAGCTTTTCGGCCGACCGATCCAGGAGAGGCAT
>NC_084937.1:308090-318090 GCF_958298935.1 Phragmites australis
ACTTCTTTTTGCACTAGGTCATTCCACCACCACCGGCAGTTGCATTCATTTCTATTTATTTCTCCGACGAACATACTCAGGATCATCCCCCCGGCCGAATCTCTAAAAAGGGGTCTCTCGGGATCCCTGCGACTGGAGTTAATCCTCGCAACAGCTGGCGCGCCAGGTAGGGGGGGAAGCATCCCTGAATTTGTTCATTTGTTTCCCTTCTGCAGAAAGAAAGGCTGGTGGTCATCGCCTCCCGCGTTCCGGCTCCAGTTCCAGCGGGGAAATGCAACCCCTCGCACAGGAGGCCCCAGTCACTGCCGTGTCCCAGCAGCAACCGCGATCTGCGCGCGCGGCGTTCCCCTCCCAAGGGGACCAGGGCGCTGGGCCCAGCAGGGTCGGCGCCGCCACTGCCGCTGCATCATTCGACCCCTAGCCGGTGGCCGAAACTCCAGCCGCCAGGTCCGCGTCCGGGCTGCGCCGGGCGCCGCTCCGGCGTAGGCTCGCCTTCGGCGAGGCCAGCCCAGGGAATGCGCTGCTTGTGGCGCACGCTCTCCTCAGTCATCCGCTAGTCCAGGCAGCGGGGGAAACCCCGGAGGGCCGTTGGCTCCAGGAAGTCGCCGCCCTGGTCAACACTGCCCGCCGCCAGGTGCTGGCCGAGAGCTCTCGCGCCACCACCCAGCGTGGCGCCGCTGGGACCGGCCCATCGTTAGGTGGCGCTCGCGCTGGCCGGGGAGCCTCCAGGCAGAGCGCCGCCCCCCTGGCTGCTTTCGGAACCCAGGACCTCCGCTTACACCTCAATGAGAGAGGGGCATCGAAGACGCACGCGTCACCCTCGAGCGCCAGCGAGAGACCCGGCAGGAGGCTGAAGCTGAGGACCAGGCTTCCTCTTTGCCAGCCTATGATCACCGGGCCTCCCCGGCTCGTCGACATTCACCGCCCAAGGGTGCCGCCAGCGCCACAGGGTACGGCACCGGCTGCCGTGCCTTCACTAGTGAGCTCCGCCGGGTTAAATGGCCCATCAAGTTCCGCCCCGAGCTGCCAGAGAAGTACGACGGGTCTATCGACCCTGTCGAGTTCCTCCAGATATACACCACCGCTGTCCAGGCGGCTGGTGGCAGCGAAAAGGTGATGGCTCACTACTTTCATGTTGCCTTGAAGGGCTCTGTCCGCTCTTGGCTTATGAACTTACCCCCAGGGTCTATCAGCTCCTGGGATAATCTTTGCCACCAGTTCGTGGCTAATTTTCAGGGCACATTCACGCGCCCCGGTCTGGAGTGCGACCTCCATGCCATCAAGCAGCAGGAGGGGGAGACGCTGCGGCGCTTTATTCAGCGTTTCAGCCAGGTCCGCAACACTATCCCGCGGATAAACCCCCACGCTGTCGTCGTCGCTTTCCGGCAGGGCGTCCGTGACGAGCGGATGCTCGAGAAGCTAGGCACGCACGAGGTTGAGACCACCGCGGAACTTTTCGCGCTGGCCGACAAGTGCGCTAAGGCAGTGGAAGCTCGGGCTTGGCACGTTCCACGCCCTGAGCACCCCGTCGCCGATCAACCAGGTTCTTCCCGCTCTGATAGGCGGGAAAAGAAAAAGAGAAGGAGGCGCGAGGTTGTCCCCGTCGAGCCGGCCCAAGGCCCCGCCCATAGGCCTGCCCAAGAGCCCGACCACCGGCAAGCACGCCGGGCGGCCACCGACAGATGGCCTGCGCCAGCGAGAGCCCCAACCCGGGCCCCTCCTAGGGCTCCGGCTCCCGCAAGGGCTCCGGCCTCCGCCCGGGCTCCCACTCCAGCAAGGGCCCCCGCTCCTGCAGGGCCCGAGCCAGGCAAGTGGTGCTCGATCCACCAGACCAGGTGGCATGACCTCACGGAGTGCCGCACGGTCAAGGGCCTCGTCGAGCAGCGCTAAAGAGACCGCGACGAGCTCCGCGGGGGTGGCGACGATGAAGCCACCCCCAACAACACAAAACTCGGCTTCCAGGAGCCTGAGCACACCGTTGCCTTCATCGACGGAGGCGCGTACACGCTCTCCTCCCGCCGCAGCGTCAAAACCATGTGGCGCGAGGTGTGCTCGGTGACCCTGAGCGAAGAGGCCATAAGGCCCCTGAAGTGGTCGGATGCTCCGATCACGTTCAGCTTGGCCGATCACCCCGCCAGTACTGCAGGCGTGGGGTGACTACCCCTGGTAGTGTCCCCCACCATCTGCAATGTGAAGGTCAGCAGGGTGCTGATCGACGAGGGAGCAGGCCTTAACCTCCTCTCCAAGGAGGCCTTCGAGAAGCTGCAGGTGCCTTCTAGGCGCCTAAAGCCATCGCTCCCCCATTTTACGGGGTGACGCCCGGGCATTCCCTGCCCCTCGGGCAGGTTGAGTTGCCCGTGACATTCGGGAGCCGGGATAACTTCCGGACGGAGAACGTCATCTTCAACGTCGTGGAGCTCCCCCTCCCCTACAATGCCATCCTCGGGGGCCCGGCGCTCACTCGGTTCATGGTGGTTACGCACTACGCGTACCTCACAGTTAAGATGCCGGGCCCAGCGGGCCCCATCTCCGTGTCCACCGAGACCAGCAGCGCCGTCTCCTGCGCCGAGCAGTCATACTCGGCCTTGGTCTCAGCGCGAGTCAAGGCCGAAGGGTTGTCCCTAAAAAACACAAAAGATCACATCTCGCGGTTGCATCTACAATTTGATCTATGTGGGGGCAAAGGAAAAGGATCTTTGGGGGCAAGCCTTGTTTAGATCGGTGTAGTCCACGCACATGCGGAGCTTGCCGTTGGCCTTTGAGACGATAACTGGGTTTGCTAACCACTCGGGGTCTCTTTAGCGCTGCTCGACGAGGCCCTTGACCGTGCGGCACTCCGTGAGGTCATGCCACCTGGTCTGGTGGATCGAGCACCACTTGCCTGGCTCGGGCCCCGCAGGAGCGGGGGCCCTTGCTGGAGTGGGAGCCCGGGCGGAGGCCGGAGCCCTTGCGGGAGCCGGAGCCCTAGGAGGGGCCCGGGTTGGGGCTCTCGCTGGCGCAGGCCATCTGTCGGTGGCCGCCCGGCGTGCTTGCCGGTGGTCGGGCTCTTGGGCAGGCCTATGGGCGGGGCCTTGGGCCGGCTCGACGGGGACAACCTCGCGCCTCCTTCTCTTTTTCTTTTCCCGCCTATCAGAGCGGGAAGAACCTGGTTGATCGGCGACGGGGTGCTCAGGGCGCGGAACGTGCCAAGCCCGAGCTTCCACTGCCTTAGCGCACTTGTCGGCCTGCGCGAAAAGTTCCGCGGTGGTCTCAACCTCGTGCGTGCCTAGCTTCTCGAGCATCCGCTCGTCACGGACTTCCTGCCGGAAAGCGACGACGACAGCGTGGGGGTTTATCCGCGGGATAGTGTTGCGGACCTGGCTGAAACGCTGAATAAAGCGCCGCAGCGTCTCCCCCTCCTGCTGCTTGATGGCATGGAGGTCGCACTCCAGACCGGGGGCGCGTGAATGTGCCCTGAAAATTAGCCACGAACTGGTGGCAAAGATTATCCCAGGAGCTGATAGACCCTGGGGGTAAGTTCATAAGCCAAGAGCGGACAGAGCCCTTCAAGGCAACATGAAAGTAGTGAGCCATCACCTTTTCGCTGCCACCAGCCGCCTGGACAGCGGTGGTGTATATCTGGAGGAACTCGACAGGGTCGATAGACCCGTCGTACTTCTCTGGCAGCTCGGGGCGGAACTTGATGGGCCATTTAACCCGGCGGAGCTCACTAGTGAAGGCACGGCAGCCGGTGCCGTACCCTGTGGCGCTGGCGGCACCCTTGGGCGGTGAATGTCGACGAGCCGGGGAGGCCCGGTGATCATAGGCTGGCAAAGAGGAAGCCTGGTCCTCAGCTTCAGCCTCCTGCCGGGTCTCTCGCTGGCGCTCGAGGGTGACGCGCGCGTCTTCGATGCCCCTCTCTCATTGAGGTGTAAGCGGAGGTCCTGGGTTCCGAAAGCAGCCAGGGGGGCGGCGCTCTGCCTGGAGGCTCCCCGGCCAGCGCGAGCGCCACCTAACGATGGGCCGGTCCCAGCGGCGCCACGCTGGGTGGTGGCGCGAGAGCTCTCGGCCAGCACCTGGCGGCGGGCAGTGTTGACCAGGGCGGCGACTTCCTGGAGCCAACGGCCCTCCGGGGTTTCCCCCGCTGCCTGGACTAGCGGATGACTGAGGAGAGCGTGCGCCACAAGCAGCGCATTCCCTGGGCTGGCCTCGCCGAAGGCGAGCCTACGCCGGAGCGGCGCCCGGCGCAGCCCGGACGCGGACCTGGCGGCTGGAGTTTCGGCCACCGGCTAGGGGTCGAATGATGCAGCGGCAGTGGCGGCGCCGACCCTGCTGGGCCCAGCGCCCTGGTCCCCTTGGGAGGGGAACGCCGCGCGCGCAGATCGCGGTTGTTGCTGGGACACGGCAGTGACTGGGGCCTCCTGTGCGAGGGGTTGCATTTCCCCGCTGGAACTGGAGCCGGAACGCGGGAGGCGATGACCACCGGCCTTTCTTTCTGCAGAAGGAAACAAATGAACAAATTCAGGGATGCTTCCCCCCTACCTGGCGCGCCAGCTGTTGGAGGATTAACTCCAGTCGCAGGGATCCCGAGAGACCCCTTTTTAGAGATTCGGCCGGGGGGATGATCCTGAGTATGTTCGTCGGAGAAATAAATAGAAATGAATGCAACTGCCGGTGGTGGTGGAATGACCTAGTGCAAAAAGAAGTAAATGCACCAGAATTTAGACAGGTTCGGGCCGCACGGGGGCGTAACACCCTACTCCTGTATGGATACTATAAATGTCCTGAGGAAGTCCCTCAAGGATGTTGCTGGTTACAAGAATGTTGATCTATCTAGGAGCCTGGGGCTCTTTGTTCTTCGGCCTGTCTCGTGCTGCTCGCCTCTCAGCCGTTGTTTCTCTTGTGCTGTGTTCTTGCCTATGCTTAAGGATCTGTGCTGCCGGCTGCTTTAAGTACCCGCCGGCAGCAACGTACCCCGAACGGGAGGGAGGGGGCACGAGTTTCGAGACACCATAAATGGAAAGGGCATCATCATTTCCTCTGGGCAAAGTGACCGGGGGTGGAAAATACGGCACACGCCCGGTCATCCGTCACCATAAATGGCCTGGCAACGGGCGCCGTGGAGAGGGCCCACCGGGCAGCCGCAGAGCGGCCCGGCGTGCCCGCCCTGTCTTGTTCCCCTGCCACAGCAGCGCGGCAGACGGAACGCCTCGGCCCTCACGACGTTATCCTGAGACGGGCCGGATGGCACGGCACGGGACCCGTGCAATTAATAACCCCACGCCTCTCTGCCAGAACGTGGCAGGAACTGACGCCGAGCGCGGCGGGAGCAGTTGGAGGTGACAGGCCACGCACGCTCTTTAAATGCGGTCTCGGGCTATTGACTGGCTGACACCTCATCAGTGGGCCCCTCAGGGGCCTCCACCAGGGGGCTTTCTAGGTCGTCGGGGTACCGAGTGCTCGGGGGTACTGTTCACCTCCCCGAGCACTCTCTCCCGGGCACACTTGTACGGATCATCGGAGAACCGAGTGCTCGGGGGCTGCTGCACGCAGCCCCGAGCATTCACTCCCGGAACTTCCTTCGGTGAGTCCTCGGGATACTTGGGTGCCCAGGGGCCACCGCCGGCGGCCCCGGGCATGTTTCTCCCGGTACATAGCTCTCCTGGTCGTCGGGGGACTAGGATGCTCGGGGACCACCGTACACCTTCCCGAGCACTTTCTTCCCGGTACTTAGATTTCGTGGATCATCGGGGAACTGGGGTACTCAGGGGCCACTGACTGCGGCCCCGAGCGCCCTCTCCTGGGACTTGATCTTTTTCTCACCTTGCAGGAGAGACTCCGCGGGATGGCACCATGTGGCGGATGGCTGGCCTGACCTCGGGATTCAGGAACCCCCGGTTCCTGATACACCGACAGAGGTGCGAGAGCTCCGCCTCAAAGGTGACTGCATATTTCACTGCCCCAAAGTGCCCACCTGCCGTGACAATCAGTTGGGCAAATGGAAATGATGAGACACTATTGGTTTGGTCGATGGCACACATACAGAAAAGGGTAATAGGTAATATTACTTTCCGCAAGCTTTCAAACAACATATATAAATTTCCACCTATTTATTTAGTAGAAGACAAAGAATATAATGCGTGTGATGTGTAACATACATACATCATTAAAAGGAAACTCACACGTGTGTAAACATATCTGAATGATAAATCCATAAGTTGCTCATTCATCACAGATCACAGAAAAGGTTTTTGGTTTTGACTTCCCAAACTTAATGATTGATTGATCCCCCACTTCACACCTCTAAATGCATTGCTTTTATAGAGAGAGGTGTTTTTCGATCTTCTTAATCTGAATGAAATGGCTAAGGGGAGGAAGGTTCCTCTTTTTTGGGCTAAGATAATTAGAGCACGTGGCTGTGAACAACATGTTGGAGGTTCAAATCCCTTGCCCACAGCCTTCCAAAGGGGGAAGGGCTTTTACTTTCCCCCTGGTGGTAGGAAAACCATAATCAGCATAGCGGGTGTAAAGCTATTAAACTTGGGTATACTCTTTCCTTTTGTCGAAGTGGAAGAGAAATATTATCCCCACTCCGGCCAAGACATAACTTTTACAAAAAAAGTTAATTGTCATCTTCTAGCTCAAAAAACAATTAATGTGAAGCATAGCCAAAAACAAACAAATCTATTTACGATGCTTAAATCCATTTTGCAGCTCATTATTATGGTTAGTTCGTACAATGAATGATGTATAAAATGGTTAAAATATCGATGTAGATGCCACATAGTGGGTGCTTGAGGGACAATTTCCTTAACTCTAATAAGACGCAATTTTTCTACCGTTAAGGACGGACATATGCCCTCATATACATTGAGATCCGCGCATAAGAGAACAGATTGAGAACCCTCGCAGCAACTACACCACTACTCCGTGGTTATCAACCGTGCCAAGACACAATTGACCTCACCAAGAAGGCTTTTTCTGCAAGCATCCGTTGACAAAATGATCACCCCTATCCACAACAAGTTTTACTTCTAGCTCTGGAGATGAATAATAATTAGGTCCTCTTTCCGGATAAGACATGCAAAGGGACTTGCTAACTTTTTGGTGAATTGATTTCATACCTTGAACTAAATATGAAAACTAAAGGTAACCTAAAGCGATAGTCAAAGAACAATTTGAACTGAGTAAAATATAAGCAATTCATGATTCTGTGCCAAACATGCAACTATGCAAGCACACCTGTATCCATTAATAGCTTAAAAGTTTGAAAATTATTTTAATTTAAAAACTGTTGACAGGCTTAGAACAATGATGGATGGATGGAGTGCAAACAATCCAAGGTTAGCAGAATAGTTTTGAACAATGAAAATGCTACAAAAAAACAATGTTGCCTTTCAATTTTATGAAATTGAAGATCTTGTTAGAACTACATTAGAGCTCAGCAAGACCATTGATCAATTTGAGATGCACATGGGAACCAAGTTGAAATATCTTCAGCTCTTGAAAGGTGTTGGGGGAAATATCCCAGCCACTGATAATACTAAGGGGACGCCGTCAAGAGCTTCTCCGAAGCTTTTAGGCTCCGGACTCCATGCAGAAGCTAAGGTTTTCAGAAGCTGTGAACCCCTCAGGCCATCGCCTTTCATGACAGGGGAAGAAGCTAGCCTTCGAAAGGAATATCAGCAAAAGGAGAACACCAAAAATAATTAGCCTAACACGAAGTGAGCGGTAGTTAATACCGGTGCAAGTGATGGCCACCCTAACATCCCAACGCAAATGGGAGCTGGACTGACACCTTGGACAGTTGCGGTGCCGCAATAGGTGACCGGCTGAGTACCACACCATTAGGGCCAATTGCACCACTGTATTGCCATAGTAGATAATATCTTCTGATTAGGGGTAAATGCATTCTACCTAGGCCCATGCTATGCGATTCGACCGGTCCTAAGTCCCTATGGTATAGTTATAGTTTGTATCACTATCTCTGTAAAGACATGCTTGCGCATTTACACCCTGAACGGCACTATACATACAGACCTATAACCATCAGGCTAGATGACCAATCTTTTTTACTATCAACACGTTTTTGGTTCTCTCTCCTCTCTACTTCTCCAAGCTTGAGTCTCATCTCTAGAAGAGACTCTCACCGCACTTTATTCGTGGAAAACATCTTTTCTTTCACCAACAGCGCGCCGTCCATGGGGACCTGAACTCTAAATTTGATGTCTCACTCCATAGGAAAATTGAAAATATGAATGTCGTTCCATTCCATAGCAAATTTTGTAAATCCATATATTGTATTTTTTTTCCAAAAAAATGGCAGGATGAGATGGAAGGGCAGCACACACTACCGGATTTCGAGACTTTGCCGTGTGCCCTAGGCACACGGCAAAGGCCTAAAAACACTCGGCAACATGTTTGCCGAGTGTAACACTCGGCATACCACTGTCGGCATACACAGTGCCGGCAAACCACTGTTTGCCGAGTGTTTCTATATAATTAAAATTATAGTTTGTGTTAAATGAAAAAAAAATCTTTATTGCCTCTCTTCTCATTTTCTCGCAATGGTGGCCTCTCTTCTCTCGTGGCCCACCAACCGTTCGCTGCTGCCCTGTTCTTTTTCATGCAGCTTTAACAAAGTTCCCTCCTTGCCATCACCTCCGACAATGGAAGCAATGCCTCTGTTGCATCTCCTTTTTCTACGGGGAAAAAAAGAGGCACGCGACAAAGCGAGCATTCATTAGAGGGGACATGCAGTAAGGGGCCATTGAGTGGGCAACTCGTCTTAGATTTTAACTGGAGGAGGCTGTGGCGATATGTGTGCTCCTTGCTTTTGCTTGAGCGAGGACGAAATGGTGCTAGAGTCTAAGGAAGACGCGACGCTGTAAAAATCTACCGGCGGGTGGGAAATTCAATTATTCCAAGAGCAGCTACGTATATTCGGGAAGAAATACATTATTCCAAGAACACATTAACGTGAGGCTTGGACCAAGATCTCCCATACTTAATCTGTCTCTCAACCACCTTTTGATCTACTTCACTCCACGAGTATTCTCGTTGTTTGACCACCCTCCAGTCCCAGAATCCATGGTCTTCAATGTGCCAATCCCTCAAGAGAAAAACTTGTTCCAATGGTTCGCACACCTTCACGAGATACCTCAGAAAGCGTATCTGGCGCCATGCTTGCGTGAACCCAACCATGAACAGATCCCTCAGCTTGCTGTGCCGGAACTTTGATGACTGCCATTGTATGTCGCGCCCAGGCTTCTGATGCTCTTCCAAGGGAGCCACGTGGATATACAGGACCTCGAGCGCCGGCGCGGCCTCAAGGAGGAGGCGCGGCCATGAGACGTCCCACGACGACGGCACGTCGGCGACGAGGAGCTCCCTCAGGCCGTGCAGCGTGTTGTCCAGGGGTCGCGGCACGATCCATCTCCTTGGTCCAGTGAACCGGACCACGAGGCTCGTCATCGCGGCCGGCGCGTCTCCGAGGAGAAACCCGAGCACGTGGTGGGGTGGGTCGTAGGCAGGGTCGCGCGCGCTGCAGGAGAACCTGAGGTTGACGTGCGTGAGGCGCGGGACGGCACCGAACTGGAGCTCCACCGTGCTGCCCAGGCACGCGAACCAGCCGAGCTCGGGGAGGGCGCGCAGCTCGATCGTCTGGAACGAGCAGCTTTCCACGACGAGCTCCCTGAGTCCCGAGCCCGGCGCGCTGACCACCAGGATGTCACTTGTGCCGCGGCAACATATGAGGTGTAGCACCTGGAGCCCGCAGAGGTTGAACACCGTGTCGTAAGAGGACATGGGAGTGGACGCCGCCATGTATTGCAGGACGAGCTCCTGGAGCGCGCCGTACCGGTGCAGCGGCGGCAGCTCGCAGTTGCCCAGTAACAGGGTTCGCAGGCGCGAACGGTGGCGCTCGTCGTCGAGAAGATGGTCTGGGAAGCTGTATGCAGGCGGCGGGTGATCGCGGGGCGCCGTCCTGCAGACGGCAACCTCGAGGACAAGTTCGATGCCG
>NC_084937.1:387554-406603 GCF_958298935.1 Phragmites australis
ATACAGAGCTAATATGACGGGGGTATTCTTTTTGGCTAATTTGCTCTTTAGCTCAAGTTACAGGCATTAGACGAATTCTCACATGAGCAATCCATTTATTGCGATAGATGAAAGATATTACAGCTTTAAGTTTCTTTCATCAGAGCGGATGGTCCCTTTTTTTCAATAACTAGGTTAAAATGACTATCAGAAATAGCGTATTGTGGTGATCGAGATCACCCTCTGGGTTTATGGATTACCACATTTGTGGAAACCAAGACTTGAATTTCATAAAATTATAATTCAAGGGATGTTTCAGGATTTTGCCACCAATCAGACATAGGCTCAAAAAAGCTAACTATATGCGATAGTGCGCTGGGGAGCGCTACTCCGACCAGGATTCCTCGATGGCGAGTCATCTCCATACTCAAAGGAAATTTGCTACAATGCTCGTTTCCTATGGATGGATGATCACCATAAGGCAAAGCCGTCCTGGAAAGCACTTAGTTTGGCTCGTGTGCGATCGGTATTGACACTGTACTGTGTACTGTACTGTAGTAGGTACAGCCGATACACGCCCTAGACTTCCACTGTCGAAGTTGGGTTGCGTTCCAATAGGGTAAGCAGCGAGTTGCGGGTTAGCCATTAGTTAGTCTTTTTAACACGGCATTTACCGTGGAGGAGTCTAAGGGTAAGGCAAATTGTGGGATGAAAGAAACCAGCCCTTGGATCGAGCCTAGCCAAGATAACCAGAAGATCTATGATCTGAGGACTTGTGATGGTTTACTACAGGGGTTAAAGAGGAGGGCAACAAGAAGGCGGTCACCGACTGCAACTAATAGGATGGCAGCTTGCCTCGGACCACCGTGGAATTGTTGGAACCCAAGAGGCAAGACCTATTACAAGCAGTAGCCCCAGAGTACTACCGGGAGGGTACTTAGCCGGAGTCCGAAAGGACTCTGAACAGACTAGCAACTGTGGCAACTGGGGCAGCTATGCCGACACGACGCGACGCCATACCGGACAGAAATACAGGTATGAAAAGTTTTCGTCAAGGAAAAGAAAACTTTGGACGATGAACGGAACAGAAAGGAATGGAACGGATAACGAAGGGAAGGAAGGGGGTGTCAGTTCGAGGGGACCTAAAAGGTTTCCCCCCGAACCCCCCTTCCAAAACAACAGATCGGATAACGCAAGGAATTGCGTTAAAAGCCTCCAATTTTATTTCATAAAATTGAGTTACTGAACAGGGGAGATGGTTTCCCCCTCCCCTTGTAAATCCCCTCCCCCTTCCCGGCAAGCGGAGCGGCTACTAACGCTTCGAAAGACTCGACTATCTTTTCTAAGGAAGAGTCTTTCTTCGCTTAAAATAAGGATTAGTACTCTTGACTTTACTTATTTTCCTAAAAGGAAAACAAGACTGTTTACTTTTCTTTTAGGAAAAGATCTTATAAACCTTTGCTTTGGGATCTAACTCAATTCAATTCCGTTCGCTTCGGGATACACATATTCCGGGTGAGAATATGTGTTTCCCTCCGTTCCACTCCATTGAATTTCATTTCGCTTTCGACTTTCATACCTGTCCGGGAGGTAGAGCAGAGAGAGGACAGCCCTCGTCTATACAATGGGATAAATAGCTCAGTTCGAGGGGCTGTCCACTTATAGACTCTTTCTCTTTATATATAAGAATATTATTAGTTAGTGTACTATTAAGGAGTAGAAATCTACTCCTTAATTGTACCTGTTCTCTTGGTGTACAAATAAGGAGTTGATACTCCTTATTTGGACTTGTTCTATTACGGGGCATCCCCTTGGCAAGGGGATGGGTTGCCTCCACTCGTTCCTCGTTCCGGTCTTACCATCCCTCGAGTCCAATCTCGGGATGGCGCTATGGCAAGGTTACTAATCCAAAGTCGGGATTCCCTCTCTTGAGATCGGGATTCCCTCTATCAGGGATTTCTTCCCTCTATTTTACCAGGGAAAATAGAGGTGGCAAGTACTAAAAGCCAGGGCGGCTTTCCTATATTAGGGAATTCCTCCCAAGGTCGGAAACTTTTATCTACTTATTTTTATTTTCCTTTTGGCAATCTAAAAATTCCTAGATTGGAAAATAGGAAAAAACAAGGAACAAGAAATAGGAAAAAACAAGGTACTATTTAAAAACAAAAGGGTGTTTACCTTTGATTTAGTAGGGATTCCGTGGATTTTCTAAGGTAAGGTACAAACATACAAGGCCCTAGTCAAAGTAGTTATACAGAGCTAATATGACGGGGGTATTCTTTTTGGCTAATTTGCTCTTTAGCTCAAGTTACAGGCATTAGACGAATTCTCACATGAGCAATCCATTTATTGCGATAGATGAAAGATATTACAGCTTTAAGTTTCTTTCATCAGAGCGGATGGTCCCTTTTTTTCAATAACTAGGTTAAAATGACTATCAGAAATAGCGTATTGTGGTGATCGAGATCACCCTCTGGGTTTATGGATTACCACATTTGTGGAAACCAAGACTTGAATTTCATAAAATTATAATTCAAGGGATGTTTCAGGATTTTGCCACCAATCAGACATAGGCTCAAAAAAGCTAACTATATGCGATAGTGCGCTGGGGAGCGCTACTCCGACCAGGATTCCTCGATGGCGAGTCATCTCCATACTCAAAGGAAATTTGCTACAATGCTCGTTTCCTATGGATGGATGATCACCATAAGGCAAAGCCGTCCTGGAAAGCACTTAGTTTGGCTCGTGTGCGATCGGTATTGACACTGTACTGTGTACTGTACTGTAGTAGGTACAGCCGATACACGCCCTAGACTTCCACTGTCGAAGTTGGGTTGCGTTCCAATAGGGTAAGCAGCGAGTTGCGGGTTAGCCATTAGTTAGTCTTTTTAACACGGCATTTACCGTGGAGGAGTCTAAGGGTAAGGCAAATTGTGGGATGAAAGAAACCAGCCCTTGGATCGAGCCTAGCCAAGATAACCAGAAGATCTATGATCTGAGGACTTGTGATGGTTTACTACAGGGGTTAAAGAGGAGGGCAACAAGAAGGCGGTCACCGACTGCAACTAATAGGATGGCAGCTTGCCTCGGACCACCGTGGAATTGTTGGAACCCAAGAGGCAAGACCTATTACAAGCAGTAGCCCCAGAGTACTACCGGGAGGGTACTTAGCCGGAGTCCGAAAGGACTCTGAACAGACTAGCAACTGTGGCAACTGGGGCAGCTATGCCGACACGACGCGACGCCATACCGGACAGAAATACAGGTATGAAAAGTTTTCGTCAAGGAAAAGAAAACTTTGGACGATGAACGGAACAGAAAGGAATGGAACGGATAACGAAGGGAAGGAAGGGGGTGTCAGTTCGAGGGGACCTAAAAGGTTTCCCCCCGAACCCCCCTTCCAAAACAACAGATCGGATAACGCAAGGAATTGCGTTAAAAGCCTCCAATTTTATTTCATAAAATTGAGTTACTGAACAGGGGAGATGGTTTCCCCCTCCCCTTGTAAATCCCCTCCCCCTTCCCGGCAAGCGGAGCGGCTACTAACGCTTCGAAAGACTCGACTATCTTTTCTAAGGAAGAGTCTTTCTTCGCTTAAAATAAGGATTAGTACTCTTGACTTTACTTATTTTCCTAAAAGGAAAACAAGACTGTTTACTTTTCTTTTAGGAAAAGATCTTATAAACCTTTGCTTTGGGATCTAACTCAATTCAATTCCGTTCGCTTCGGGATACACATATTCCGGGTGAGAATATGTGTTTCCCTCCGTTCCACTCCATTGAATTTCATTTCGCTTTCGACTTTCATACCTGTCCGGGAGGTAGAGCAGAGAGAGGACAGCCCTCGTCTATACAATGGGATAAATAGCTCAGTTCGAGGGGCTGTCCACTTATAGACTCTTTCTCTTTATATATAAGAATATTATTAGTTAGTGTACTATTAAGGAGTAGAAATCTACTCCTTAATTGTACCTGTTCTCTTGGTGTACAAATAAGGAGTTGATACTCCTTATTTGGACTTGTTCTATTACGGGGCATCCCCTTGGCAAGGGGATGGGTTGCCTCCACTCGTTCCTCGTTCCGGTCTTACCATCCCTCGAGTCCAATCTCGGGATGGCGCTATGGCAAGGTTACTAATCCAAAGTCGGGATTCCCTCTCTTGAGATCGGGATTCCCTCTATCAGGGATTTCTTCCCTCTATTTTACCAGGGAAAATAGAGGTGGCAAGTACTAAAAGCCAGGGCGGCTTTCCTATATTAGGGAATTCCTCCCAAGGTCGGAAACTTTTATCTACTTATTTTTATTTTCCTTTTGGCAATCTAAAAATTCCTAGATTGGAAAATAGGAAAAAACAAGGAACAAGAAATAGGAAAAAACAAGGTACTATTTAAAAACAAAAGGGTGTTTACCTTTGATTTAGTAGGGATTCCGTGGATTTTCTAAGGTAAGGTACAAACATACAAGGCCCTAGTCAAAGTAGTTATACAGAGCTAATATGACGGGGGTATTCTTTTTGGCTAATTTGCTCTTTAGCTCAAGTTACAGGCATTAGACGAATTCTCACATGAGCAATCCATTTATTGCGATAGATGAAAGATATTACAGCTTTAAGTTTCTTTCATCAGAGCGGATGGTCCCTTTTTTTCAATAACTAGGTTAAAATGACTATCAGAAATAGCGTATTGTGGTGATCGAGATCACCCTCTGGGTTTATGGATTACCACATTTGTGGAAACCAAGACTTGAATTTCATAAAATTATAATTCAAGGGATGTTTCAGGATTTTGCCACCAATCAGACATAGGCTCAAAAAAGCTAACTATATGCGATAGTGCGCTGGGGAGCGCTACTCCGACCAGGATTCCTCGATGGCGAGTCATCTCCATACTCAAAGGAAATTTGCTACAATGCTCGTTTCCTATGGATGGATGATCACCATAAGGCAAAGCCGTCCTGGAAAGCACTTAGTTTGGCTCGTGTGCGATCGGTATTGACACTGTACTGTGTACTGTACTGTAGTAGGTACAGCCGATACACGCCCTAGACTTCCACTGTCGAAGTTGGGTTGCGTTCCAATAGGGTAAGCAGCGAGTTGCGGGTTAGCCATTAGTTAGTCTTTTTAACACGGCATTTACCGTGGAGGAGTCTAAGGGTAAGGCAAATTGTGGGATGAAAGAAACCAGCCCTTGGATCGAGCCTAGCCAAGATAACCAGAAGATCTATGATCTGAGGACTTGTGATGGTTTACTACAGGGGTTAAAGAGGAGGGCAACAAGAAGGCGGTCACCGACTGCAACTAATAGGATGGCAGCTTGCCTCGGACCACCGTGGAATTGTTGGAACCCAAGAGGCAAGACCTATTACAAGCAGTAGCCCCAGAGTACTACCGGGAGGGTACTTAGCCGGAGTCCGAAAGGACTCTGAACAGACTAGCAACTGTGGCAACTGGGGCAGCTATGCCGACACGACGCGACGCCATACCGGACAGAAATACAGGTATGAAAAGTTTTCGTCAAGGAAAAGAAAACTTTGGACGATGAACGGAACAGAAAGGAATGGAACGGATAACGAAGGGAAGGAAGGGGGTGTCAGTTCGAGGGGACCTAAAAGGTTTCCCCCCGAACCCCCCTTCCAAAACAACAGATCGGATAACGCAAGGAATTGCGTTAAAAGCCTCCAATTTTATTTCATAAAATTGAGTTACTGAACAGGGGAGATGGTTTCCCCCTCCCCTTGTAAATCCCCTCCCCCTTCCCGGCAAGCGGAGCGGCTACTAACGCTTCGAAAGACTCGACTATCTTTTCTAAGGAAGAGTCTTTCTTCGCTTAAAATAAGGATTAGTACTCTTGACTTTACTTATTTTCCTAAAAGGAAAACAAGACTGTTTACTTTTCTTTTAGGAAAAGATCTTATAAACCTTTGCTTTGGGATCTAACTCAATTCAATTCCGTTCGCTTCGGGATACACATATTCCGGGTGAGAATATGTGTTTCCCTCCGTTCCACTCCATTGAATTTCATTTCGCTTTCGACTTTCATACCTGTCCGGGAGGTAGAGCAGAGAGAGGACAGCCCTCGTCTATACAATGGGATAAATAGCTCAGTTCGAGGGGCTGTCCACTTATAGACTCTTTCTCTTTATATATAAGAATATTATTAGTTAGTGTACTATTAAGGAGTAGAAATCTACTCCTTAATTGTACCTGTTCTCTTGGTGTACAAATAAGGAGTTGATACTCCTTATTTGGACTTGTTCTATTACGGGGCATCCCCTTGGCAAGGGGATGGGTTGCCTCCACTCGTTCCTCGTTCCGGTCTTACCATCCCTCGAGTCCAATCTCGGGATGGCGCTATGGCAAGGTTACTAATCCAAAGTCGGGATTCCCTCTCTTGAGATCGGGATTCCCTCTATCAGGGATTTCTTCCCTCTATTTTACCAGGGAAAATAGAGGTGGCAAGTACTAAAAGCCAGGGCGGCTTTCCTATATTAGGGAATTCCTCCCAAGGTCGGAAACTTTTATCTACTTATTTTTATTTTCCTTTTGGCAATCTAAAAATTCCTAGATTGGAAAATAGGAAAAAACAAGGAACAAGAAATAGGAAAAAACAAGGTACTATTTAAAAACAAAAGGGTGTTTACCTTTGATTTAGTAGGGATTCCGTGGATTTTCTAAGGTAAGGTACAAACATACAAGGCCCTAGTCAAAGTAGTTATACAGAGCTAATATGACGGGGGTATTCTTTTTGGCTAATTTGCTCTTTAGCTCAAGTTACAGGCATTAGACGAATTCTCACATGAGCAATCCATTTATTGCGATAGATGAAAGATATTACAGCTTTAAGTTTCTTTCATCAGAGCGGATGGTCCCTTTTTTTCAATAACTAGGTTAAAATGACTATCAGAAATAGCGTATTGTGGTGATCGAGATCACCCTCTGGGTTTATGGATTACCACATTTGTGGAAACCAAGACTTGAATTTCATAAAATTATAATTCAAGGGATGTTTCAGGATTTTGCCACCAATCAGACATAGGCTCAAAAAAGCTAACTATATGCGATAGTGCGCTGGGGAGCGCTACTCCGACCAGGATTCCTCGATGGCGAGTCATCTCCATACTCAAAGGAAATTTGCTACAATGCTCGTTTCCTATGGATGGATGATCACCATAAGGCAAAGCCGTCCTGGAAAGCACTTAGTTTGGCTCGTGTGCGATCGGTATTGACACTGTACTGTGTACTGTACTGTAGTAGGTACAGCCGATACACGCCCTAGACTTCCACTGTCGAAGTTGGGTTGCGTTCCAATAGGGTAAGCAGCGAGTTGCGGGTTAGCCATTAGTTAGTCTTTTTAACACGGCATTTACCGTGGAGGAGTCTAAGGGTAAGGCAAATTGTGGGATGAAAGAAACCAGCCCTTGGATCGAGCCTAGCCAAGATAACCAGAAGATCTATGATCTGAGGACTTGTGATGGTTTACTACAGGGGTTAAAGAGGAGGGCAACAAGAAGGCGGTCACCGACTGCAACTAATAGGATGGCAGCTTGCCTCGGACCACCGTGGAATTGTTGGAACCCAAGAGGCAAGACCTATTACAAGCAGTAGCCCCAGAGTACTACCGGGAGGGTACTTAGCCGGAGTCCGAAAGGACTCTGAACAGACTAGCAACTGTGGCAACTGGGGCAGCTATGCCGACACGACGCGACGCCATACCGGACAGAAATACAGGTATGAAAAGTTTTCGTCAAGGAAAAGAAAACTTTGGACGATGAACGGAACAGAAAGGAATGGAACGGATAACGAAGGGAAGGAAGGGGGTGTCAGTTCGAGGGGACCTAAAAGGTTTCCCCCCGAACCCCCCTTCCAAAACAACAGATCGGATAACGCAAGGAATTGCGTTAAAAGCCTCCAATTTTATTTCATAAAATTGAGTTACTGAACAGGGGAGATGGTTTCCCCCTCCCCTTGTAAATCCCCTCCCCCTTCCCGGCAAGCGGAGCGGCTACTAACGCTTCGAAAGACTCGACTATCTTTTCTAAGGAAGAGTCTTTCTTCGCTTAAAATAAGGATTAGTACTCTTGACTTTACTTATTTTCCTAAAAGGAAAACAAGACTGTTTACTTTTCTTTTAGGAAAAGATCTTATAAACCTTTGCTTTGGGATCTAACTCAATTCAATTCCGTTCGCTTCGGGATACACATATTCCGGGTGAGAATATGTGTTTCCCTCCGTTCCACTCCATTGAATTTCATTTCGCTTTCGACTTTCATACCTGTCCGGGAGGTAGAGCAGAGAGAGGACAGCCCTCGTCTATACAATGGGATAAATAGCTCAGTTCGAGGGGCTGTCCACTTATAGACTCTTTCTCTTTATATATAAGAATATTATTAGTTAGTGTACTATTAAGGAGTAGAAATCTACTCCTTAATTGTACCTGTTCTCTTGGTGTACAAATAAGGAGTTGATACTCCTTATTTGGACTTGTTCTATTACGGGGCATCCCCTTGGCAAGGGGATGGGTTGCCTCCACTCGTTCCTCGTTCCGGTCTTACCATCCCTCGAGTCCAATCTCGGGATGGCGCTATGGCAAGGTTACTAATCCAAAGTCGGGATTCCCTCTCTTGAGATCGGGATTCCCTCTATCAGGGATTTCTTCCCTCTATTTTACCAGGGAAAATAGAGGTGGCAAGTACTAAAAGCCAGGGCGGCTTTCCTATATTAGGGAATTCCTCCCAAGGTCGGAAACTTTTATCTACTTATTTTTATTTTCCTTTTGGCAATCTAAAAATTCCTAGATTGGAAAATAGGAAAAAACAAGGAACAAGAAATAGGAAAAAACAAGGTACTATTTAAAAACAAAAGGGTGTTTACCTTTGATTTAGTAGGGATTCCGTGGATTTTCTAAGGTAAGGTACAAACATACAAGGCCCTAGTCAAAGTAGTTATACAGAGCTAATATGACGGGGGTATTCTTTTTGGCTAATTTGCTCTTTAGCTCAAGTTACAGGCATTAGACGAATTCTCACATGAGCAATCCATTTATTGCGATAGATGAAAGATATTACAGCTTTAAGTTTCTTTCATCAGAGCGGATGGTCCCTTTTTTTCAATAACTAGGTTAAAATGACTATCAGAAATAGCGTATTGTGGTGATCGAGATCACCCTCTGGGTTTATGGATTACCACATTTGTGGAAACCAAGACTTGAATTTCATAAAATTATAATTCAAGGGATGTTTCAGGATTTTGCCACCAATCAGACATAGGCTCAAAAAAGCTAACTATATGCGATAGTGCGCTGGGGAGCGCTACTCCGACCAGGATTCCTCGATGGCGAGTCATCTCCATACTCAAAGGAAATTTGCTACAATGCTCGTTTCCTATGGATGGATGATCACCATAAGGCAAAGCCGTCCTGGAAAGCACTTAGTTTGGCTCGTGTGCGATCGGTATTGACACTGTACTGTGTACTGTACTGTAGTAGGTACAGCCGATACACGCCCTAGACTTCCACTGTCGAAGTTGGGTTGCGTTCCAATAGGGTAAGCAGCGAGTTGCGGGTTAGCCATTAGTTAGTCTTTTTAACACGGCATTTACCGTGGAGGAGTCTAAGGGTAAGGCAAATTGTGGGATGAAAGAAACCAGCCCTTGGATCGAGCCTAGCCAAGATAACCAGAAGATCTATGATCTGAGGACTTGTGATGGTTTACTACAGGGGTTAAAGAGGAGGGCAACAAGAAGGCGGTCACCGACTGCAACTAATAGGATGGCAGCTTGCCTCGGACCACCGTGGAATTGTTGGAACCCAAGAGGCAAGACCTATTACAAGCAGTAGCCCCAGAGTACTACCGGGAGGGTACTTAGCCGGAGTCCGAAAGGACTCTGAACAGACTAGCAACTGTGGCAACTGGGGCAGCTATGCCGACACGACGCGACGCCATACCGGACAGAAATACAGGTATGAAAAGTTTTCGTCAAGGAAAAGAAAACTTTGGACGATGAACGGAACAGAAAGGAATGGAACGGATAACGAAGGGAAGGAAGGGGGTGTCAGTTCGAGGGGACCTAAAAGGTTTCCCCCCGAACCCCCCTTCCAAAACAACAGATCGGATAACGCAAGGAATTGCGTTAAAAGCCTCCAATTTTATTTCATAAAATTGAGTTACTGAACAGGGGAGATGGTTTCCCCCTCCCCTTGTAAATCCCCTCCCCCTTCCCGGCAAGCGGAGCGGCTACTAACGCTTCGAAAGACTCGACTATCTTTTCTAAGGAAGAGTCTTTCTTCGCTTAAAATAAGGATTAGTACTCTTGACTTTACTTATTTTCCTAAAAGGAAAACAAGACTGTTTACTTTTCTTTTAGGAAAAGATCTTATAAACCTTTGCTTTGGGATCTAACTCAATTCAATTCCGTTCGCTTCGGGATACACATATTCCGGGTGAGAATATGTGTTTCCCTCCGTTCCACTCCATTGAATTTCATTTCGCTTTCGACTTTCATACCTGTCCGGGAGGTAGAGCAGAGAGAGGACAGCCCTCGTCTATACAATGGGATAAATAGCTCAGTTCGAGGGGCTGTCCACTTATAGACTCTTTCTCTTTATATATAAGAATATTATTAGTTAGTGTACTATTAAGGAGTAGAAATCTACTCCTTAATTGTACCTGTTCTCTTGGTGTACAAATAAGGAGTTGATACTCCTTATTTGGACTTGTTCTATTACGGGGCATCCCCTTGGCAAGGGGATGGGTTGCCTCCACTCGTTCCTCGTTCCGGTCTTACCATCCCTCGAGTCCAATCTCGGGATGGCGCTATGGCAAGGTTACTAATCCAAAGTCGGGATTCCCTCTCTTGAGATCGGGATTCCCTCTATCAGGGATTTCTTCCCTCTATTTTACCAGGGAAAATAGAGGTGGCAAGTACTAAAAGCCAGGGCGGCTTTCCTATATTAGGGAATTCCTCCCAAGGTCGGAAACTTTTATCTACTTATTTTTATTTTCCTTTTGGCAATCTAAAAATTCCTAGATTGGAAAATAGGAAAAAACAAGGAACAAGAAATAGGAAAAAACAAGGTACTATTTAAAAACAAAAGGGTGTTTACCTTTGATTTAGTAGGGATTCCGTGGATTTTCTAAGGTAAGGTACAAACATACAAGGCCCTAGTCAAAGTAGTTATACAGAGCTAATATGACGGGGGTATTCTTTTTGGCTAATTTGCTCTTTAGCTCAAGTTACAGGCATTAGACGAATTCTCACATGAGCAATCCATTTATTGCGATAGATGAAAGATATTACAGCTTTAAGTTTCTTTCATCAGAGCGGATGGTCCCTTTTTTTCAATAACTAGGTTAAAATGACTATCAGAAATAGCGTATTGTGGTGATCGAGATCACCCTCTGGGTTTATGGATTACCACATTTGTGGAAACCAAGACTTGAATTTCATAAAATTATAATTCAAGGGATGTTTCAGGATTTTGCCACCAATCAGACATAGGCTCAAAAAAGCTAACTATATGCGATAGTGCGCTGGGGAGCGCTACTCCGACCAGGATTCCTCGATGGCGAGTCATCTCCATACTCAAAGGAAATTTGCTACAATGCTCGTTTCCTATGGATGGATGATCACCATAAGGCAAAGCCGTCCTGGAAAGCACTTAGTTTGGCTCGTGTGCGATCGGTATTGACACTGTACTGTGTACTGTACTGTAGTAGGTACAGCCGATACACGCCCTAGACTTCCACTGTCGAAGTTGGGTTGCGTTCCAATAGGGTAAGCAGCGAGTTGCGGGTTAGCCATTAGTTAGTCTTTTTAACACGGCATTTACCGTGGAGGAGTCTAAGGGTAAGGCAAATTGTGGGATGAAAGAAACCAGCCCTTGGATCGAGCCTAGCCAAGATAACCAGAAGATCTATGATCTGAGGACTTGTGATGGTTTACTACAGGGGTTAAAGAGGAGGGCAACAAGAAGGCGGTCACCGACTGCAACTAATAGGATGGCAGCTTGCCTCGGACCACCGTGGAATTGTTGGAACCCAAGAGGCAAGACCTATTACAAGCAGTAGCCCCAGAGTACTACCGGGAGGGTACTTAGCCGGAGTCCGAAAGGACTCTGAACAGACTAGCAACTGTGGCAACTGGGGCAGCTATGCCGACACGACGCGACGCCATACCGGACAGAAATACAGGTATGAAAAGTTTTCGTCAAGGAAAAGAAAACTTTGGACGATGAACGGAACAGAAAGGAATGGAACGGATAACGAAGGGAAGGAAGGGGGTGTCAGTTCGAGGGGACCTAAAAGGTTTCCCCCCGAACCCCCCTTCCAAAACAACAGATCGGATAACGCAAGGAATTGCGTTAAAAGCCTCCAATTTTATTTCATAAAATTGAGTTACTGAACAGGGGAGATGGTTTCCCCCTCCCCTTGTAAATCCCCTCCCCCTTCCCGGCAAGCGGAGCGGCTACTAACGCTTCGAAAGACTCGACTATCTTTTCTAAGGAAGAGTCTTTCTTCGCTTAAAATAAGGATTAGTACTCTTGACTTTACTTATTTTCCTAAAAGGAAAACAAGACTGTTTACTTTTCTTTTAGGAAAAGATCTTATAAACCTTTGCTTTGGGATCTAACTCAATTCAATTCCGTTCGCTTCGGGATACACATATTCCGGGTGAGAATATGTGTTTCCCTCCGTTCCACTCCATTGAATTTCATTTCGCTTTCGACTTTCATACCTGTCCGGGAGGTAGAGCAGAGAGAGGACAGCCCTCGTCTATACAATGGGATAAATAGCTCAGTTCGAGGGGCTGTCCACTTATAGACTCTTTCTCTTTATATATAAGAATATTATTAGTTAGTGTACTATTAAGGAGTAGAAATCTACTCCTTAATTGTACCTGTTCTCTTGGTGTACAAATAAGGAGTTGATACTCCTTATTTGGACTTGTTCTATTACGGGGCATCCCCTTGGCAAGGGGATGGGTTGCCTCCACTCGTTCCTCGTTCCGGTCTTACCATCCCTCGAGTCCAATCTCGGGATGGCGCTATGGCAAGGTTACTAATCCAAAGTCGGGATTCCCTCTCTTGAGATCGGGATTCCCTCTATCAGGGATTTCTTCCCTCTATTTTACCAGGGAAAATAGAGGTGGCAAGTACTAAAAGCCAGGGCGGCTTTCCTATATTAGGGAATTCCTCCCAAGGTCGGAAACTTTTATCTACTTATTTTTATTTTCCTTTTGGCAATCTAAAAATTCCTAGATTGGAAAATAGGAAAAAACAAGGAACAAGAAATAGGAAAAAACAAGGTACTATTTAAAAACAAAAGGGTGTTTACCTTTGATTTAGTAGGGATTCCGTGGATTTTCTAAGGTAAGGTACAAACATACAAGGCCCTAGTCAAAGTAGTTATACAGAGCTAATATGACGGGGGTATTCTTTTTGGCTAATTTGCTCTTTAGCTCAAGTTACAGGCATTAGACGAATTCTCACATGAGCAATCCATTTATTGCGATAGATGAAAGATATTACAGCTTTAAGTTTCTTTCATCAGAGCGGATGGTCCCTTTTTTTCAATAACTAGGTTAAAATGACTATCAGAAATAGCGTATTGTGGTGATCGAGATCACCCTCTGGGTTTATGGATTACCACATTTGTGGAAACCAAGACTTGAATTTCATAAAATTATAATTCAAGGGATGTTTCAGGATTTTGCCACCAATCAGACATAGGCTCAAAAAAGCTAACTATATGCGATAGTGCGCTGGGGAGCGCTACTCCGACCAGGATTCCTCGATGGCGAGTCATCTCCATACTCAAAGGAAATTTGCTACAATGCTCGTTTCCTATGGATGGATGATCACCATAAGGCAAAGCCGTCCTGGAAAGCACTTAGTTTGGCTCGTGTGCGATCGGTATTGACACTGTACTGTGTACTGTACTGTAGTAGGTACAGCCGATACACGCCCTAGACTTCCACTGTCGAAGTTGGGTTGCGTTCCAATAGGGTAAGCAGCGAGTTGCGGGTTAGCCATTAGTTAGTCTTTTTAACACGGCATTTACCGTGGAGGAGTCTAAGGGTAAGGCAAATTGTGGGATGAAAGAAACCAGCCCTTGGATCGAGCCTAGCCAAGATAACCAGAAGATCTATGATCTGAGGACTTGTGATGGTTTACTACAGGGGTTAAAGAGGAGGGCAACAAGAAGGCGGTCACCGACTGCAACTAATAGGATGGCAGCTTGCCTCGGACCACCGTGGAATTGTTGGAACCCAAGAGGCAAGACCTATTACAAGCAGTAGCCCCAGAGTACTACCGGGAGGGTACTTAGCCGGAGTCCGAAAGGACTCTGAACAGACTAGCAACTGTGGCAACTGGGGCAGCTATGCCGACACGACGCGACGCCATACCGGACAGAAATACAGGTATGAAAAGTTTTCGTCAAGGAAAAGAAAACTTTGGACGATGAACGGAACAGAAAGGAATGGAACGGATAACGAAGGGAAGGAAGGGGGTGTCAGTTCGAGGGGACCTAAAAGGTTTCCCCCCGAACCCCCCTTCCAAAACAACAGATCGGATAACGCAAGGAATTGCGTTAAAAGCCTCCAATTTTATTTCATAAAATTGAGTTACTGAACAGGGGAGATGGTTTCCCCCTCCCCTTGTAAATCCCCTCCCCCTTCCCGGCAAGCGGAGCGGCTACTAACGCTTCGAAAGACTCGACTATCTTTTCTAAGGAAGAGTCTTTCTTCGCTTAAAATAAGGATTAGTACTCTTGACTTTACTTATTTTCCTAAAAGGAAAACAAGACTGTTTACTTTTCTTTTAGGAAAAGATCTTATAAACCTTTGCTTTGGGATCTAACTCAATTCAATTCCGTTCGCTTCGGGATACACATATTCCGGGTGAGAATATGTGTTTCCCTCCGTTCCACTCCATTGAATTTCATTTCGCTTTCGACTTTCATACCTGTCCGGGAGGTAGAGCAGAGAGAGGACAGCCCTCGTCTATACAATGGGATAAATAGCTCAGTTCGAGGGGCTGTCCACTTATAGACTCTTTCTCTTTATATATAAGAATATTATTAGTTAGTGTACTATTAAGGAGTAGAAATCTACTCCTTAATTGTACCTGTTCTCTTGGTGTACAAATAAGGAGTTGATACTCCTTATTTGGACTTGTTCTATTACGGGGCATCCCCTTGGCAAGGGGATGGGTTGCCTCCACTCGTTCCTCGTTCCGGTCTTACCATCCCTCGAGTCCAATCTCGGGATGGCGCTATGGCAAGGTTACTAATCCAAAGTCGGGATTCCCTCTCTTGAGATCGGGATTCCCTCTATCAGGGATTTCTTCCCTCTATTTTACCAGGGAAAATAGAGGTGGCAAGTACTAAAAGCCAGGGCGGCTTTCCTATATTAGGGAATTCCTCCCAAGGTCGGAAACTTTTATCTACTTATTTTTATTTTCCTTTTGGCAATCTAAAAATTCCTAGATTGGAAAATAGGAAAAAACAAGGAACAAGAAATAGGAAAAAACAAGGTACTATTTAAAAACAAAAGGGTGTTTACCTTTGATTTAGTAGGGATTCCGTGGATTTTCTAAGGTAAGGTACAAACATACAAGGCCCTAGTCAAAGTAGTTATACAGAGCTAATATGACGGGGGTATTCTTTTTGGCTAATTTGCTCTTTAGCTCAAGTTACAGGCATTAGACGAATTCTCACATGAGCAATCCATTTATTGCGATAGATGAAAGATATTACAGCTTTAAGTTTCTTTCATCAGAGCGGATGGTCCCTTTTTTTCAATAACTAGGTTAAAATGACTATCAGAAATAGCGTATTGTGGTGATCGAGATCACCCTCTGGGTTTATGGATTACCACATTTGTGGAAACCAAGACTTGAATTTCATAAAATTATAATTCAAGGGATGTTTCAGGATTTTGCCACCAATCAGACATAGGCTCAAAAAAGCTAACTATATGCGATAGTGCGCTGGGGAGCGCTACTCCGACCAGGATTCCTCGATGGCGAGTCATCTCCATACTCAAAGGAAATTTGCTACAATGCTCGTTTCCTATGGATGGATGATCACCATAAGGCAAAGCCGTCCTGGAAAGCACTTAGTTTGGCTCGTGTGCGATCGGTATTGACACTGTACTGTGTACTGTACTGTAGTAGGTACAGCCGATACACGCCCTAGACTTCCACTGTCGAAGTTGGGTTGCGTTCCAATAGGGTAAGCAGCGAGTTGCGGGTTAGCCATTAGTTAGTCTTTTTAACACGGCATTTACCGTGGAGGAGTCTAAGGGTAAGGCAAATTGTGGGATGAAAGAAACCAGCCCTTGGATCGAGCCTAGCCAAGATAACCAGAAGATCTATGATCTGAGGACTTGTGATGGTTTACTACAGGGGTTAAAGAGGAGGGCAACAAGAAGGCGGTCACCGACTGCAACTAATAGGATGGCAGCTTGCCTCGGACCACCGTGGAATTGTTGGAACCCAAGAGGCAAGACCTATTACAAGCAGTAGCCCCAGAGTACTACCGGGAGGGTACTTAGCCGGAGTCCGAAAGGACTCTGAACAGACTAGCAACTGTGGCAACTGGGGCAGCTATGCCGACACGACGCGACGCCATACCGGACAGAAATACAGGTATGAAAAGTTTTCGTCAAGGAAAAGAAAACTTTGGACGATGAACGGAACAGAAAGGAATGGAACGGATAACGAAGGGAAGGAAGGGGGTGTCAGTTCGAGGGGACCTAAAAGGTTTCCCCCCGAACCCCCCTTCCAAAACAACAGATCGGATAACGCAAGGAATTGCGTTAAAAGCCTCCAATTTTATTTCATAAAATTGAGTTACTGAACAGGGGAGATGGTTTCCCCCTCCCCTTGTAAATCCCCTCCCCCTTCCCGGCAAGCGGAGCGGCTACTAACGCTTCGAAAGACTCGACTATCTTTTCTAAGGAAGAGTCTTTCTTCGCTTAAAATAAGGATTAGTACTCTTGACTTTACTTATTTTCCTAAAAGGAAAACAAGACTGTTTACTTTTCTTTTAGGAAAAGATCTTATAAACCTTTGCTTTGGGATCTAACTCAATTCAATTCCGTTCGCTTCGGGATACACATATTCCGGGTGAGAATATGTGTTTCCCTCCGTTCCACTCCATTGAATTTCATTTCGCTTTCGACTTTCATACCTGTCCGGGAGGTAGAGCAGAGAGAGGACAGCCCTCGTCTATACAATGGGATAAATAGCTCAGTTCGAGGGGCTGTCCACTTATAGACTCTTTCTCTTTATATATAAGAATATTATTAGTTAGTGTACTATTAAGGAGTAGAAATCTACTCCTTAATTGTACCTGTTCTCTTGGTGTACAAATAAGGAGTTGATACTCCTTATTTGGACTTGTTCTATTACGGGGCATCCCCTTGGCAAGGGGATGGGTTGCCTCCACTCGTTCCTCGTTCCGGTCTTACCATCCCTCGAGTCCAATCTCGGGATGGCGCTATGGCAAGGTTACTAATCCAAAGTCGGGATTCCCTCTCTTGAGATCGGGATTCCCTCTATCAGGGATTTCTTCCCTCTATTTTACCAGGGAAAATAGAGGTGGCAAGTACTAAAAGCCAGGGCGGCTTTCCTATATTAGGGAATTCCTCCCAAGGTCGGAAACTTTTATCTACTTATTTTTATTTTCCTTTTGGCAATCTAAAAATTCCTAGATTGGAAAATAGGAAAAAACAAGGAACAAGAAATAGGAAAAAACAAGGTACTATTTAAAAACAAAAGGGTGTTTACCTTTGATTTAGTAGGGATTCCGTGGATTTTCTAAGGTAAGGTACAAACATACAAGGCCCTAGTCAAAGTAGTTATACAGAGCTAATATGACGGGGGTATTCTTTTTGGCTAATTTGCTCTTTAGCTCAAGTTACAGGCATTAGACGAATTCTCACATGAGCAATCCATTTATTGCGATAGATGAAAGATATTACAGCTTTAAGTTTCTTTCATCAGAGCGGATGGTCCCTTTTTTTCAATAACTAGGTTAAAATGACTATCAGAAATAGCGTATTGTGGTGATCGAGATCACCCTCTGGGTTTATGGATTACCACATTTGTGGAAACCAAGACTTGAATTTCATAAAATTATAATTCAAGGGATGTTTCAGGATTTTGCCACCAATCAGACATAGGCTCAAAAAAGCTAACTATATGCGATAGTGCGCTGGGGAGCGCTACTCCGACCAGGATTCCTCGATGGCGAGTCATCTCCATACTCAAAGGAAATTTGCTACAATGCTCGTTTCCTATGGATGGATGATCACCATAAGGCAAAGCCGTCCTGGAAAGCACTTAGTTTGGCTCGTGTGCGATCGGTATTGACACTGTACTGTGTACTGTACTGTAGTAGGTACAGCCGATACACGCCCTAGACTTCCACTGTCGAAGTTGGGTTGCGTTCCAATAGGGTAAGCAGCGAGTTGCGGGTTAGCCATTAGTTAGTCTTTTTAACACGGCATTTACCGTGGAGGAGTCTAAGGGTAAGGCAAATTGTGGGATGAAAGAAACCAGCCCTTGGATCGAGCCTAGCCAAGATAACCAGAAGATCTATGATCTGAGGACTTGTGATGGTTTACTACAGGGGTTAAAGAGGAGGGCAACAAGAAGGCGGTCACCGACTGCAACTAATAGGATGGCAGCTTGCCTCGGACCACCGTGGAATTGTTGGAACCCAAGAGGCAAGACCTATTACAAGCAGTAGCCCCAGAGTACTACCGGGAGGGTACTTAGCCGGAGTCCGAAAGGACTCTGAACAGACTAGCAACTGTGGCAACTGGGGCAGCTATGCCGACACGACGCGACGCCATACCGGACAGAAATACAGGTATGAAAAGTTTTCGTCAAGGAAAAGAAAACTTTGGACGATGAACGGAACAGAAAGGAATGGAACGGATAACGAAGGGAAGGAAGGGGGTGTCAGTTCGAGGGGACCTAAAAGGTTTCCCCCCGAACCCCCCTTCCAAAACAACAGATCGGATAACGCAAGGAATTGCGTTAAAAGCCTCCAATTTTATTTCAT
>NC_084937.1:424303-425400 GCF_958298935.1 Phragmites australis
CGGGGCTGTTTTCGCGTGACCCTCGGCAACGGGTTAAAACGGCTAAGGGAGAATGGAACGGATGAGCACGGCACCAAGAATCGCCAGTTTTCATGTGACCGAACCGTGATTTCGCGAAGTTATAAGGTTCGCGAACCTGAACCTGAGCCCGCGGCTCCCAGCGAGCGCGGAACCAAGAAAAGGCCGTTTTTTGGCCCATGTTACGTGATTTTTCCAAAAACATGGGGCCTAGGCAAAATCTCAAATCAGTGAGCCCAGAGACCCAAAAAATCCCCCGAACTCCTGGGAGGGGGGATGTCCCTCAGGTATAGTAGGGAGGGGTGGTTCGGCTGGCCTGGAGAGCGGCCGAACGTTGGTTTTTGGGTGGCTGGGCACGGGCTCGGCACCATGGCACCCCGGACCCTGCCGGCCGGACTCCGGCCACCGGCCGGCGGCGGTGCTCCGGCCGCCGGAGCACCTGGGCCGGGAAGCGGTTTTTTGCCCAGAATCGCCGTTTCGGCAGGGCAAATCGCCTGTTTCGGGGCTGTTTTCGCGTGACGCTCGGCAACGGGTTAAAACGGCTAAGGGAGAATGGAACGGATGAGCACGGCACCAAGAATCGCCAGTTTTCATGTGACCGAACCGTGATATCGCGAAGTTATAAGGTTCGCGAACCTGAACCTGAGCCCGTGGCTCCCAGCGAGCGCGGAACCAAGAAAAGGCCGTTTTTTGGCCCATGTTACGTGATTTTTCCAAAAACATGGGGCCTAGGCAAAATCTCAAATCAGTGAGCCCAGAGACCCAAAAAATCCCCCGAACTCCTGGGAGGGGGGATGTCCCTCAGGTATAGTAGGGAGGGGTGGTTCGGCTGGCCTGGAGAGCGGCCGAACGTTGGTTTTTGGGTGGCTGGGCACGGGCTCGGCACCATGGCACCCCGGACCCTGCCGGCCGGACTCCGGCCACCGGCCGGCGGCGGTGCTCCGGCCGCCGGAGCACCTGGGCCGGGAAGCGGTTTTTTGCCCAGAATCGCCGTTTCGGCAGGGCAAATCGCCTGTTTCGGGCTGTTTTCGCGTGATCCTCGTTAGCTGGTTGCCGTGCACCTCTGGATTCGCTGCTGG
>NC_084937.1:549573-551474 GCF_958298935.1 Phragmites australis
GAAAACGGCACCGCGCGTGGCACAAACAGCACAAAACGGGTGAAAACGGCACCGGGAGCCCGAGACGGATGAAAACGCCACCGGAAGCGCGCGATGGCCCGGCCGTGCCGCGAGCCCCACGGACGCGCGCCCAAGCCCACCTACCGGCGCAAGCGGGTGAGAACGCCACCGGGACGGCCAGGCGGATGAAAACGGCCGAAACGTGCGAAAACCTGCGCCCAAGGGCACGAAACGGCCGATACGGGTGATAACGGCCCGCGCGTGCCGGGACGGCCGGGAACGTGCGCGATAGGCCACCGGACGGCCAAGACGGAGGAAAACGGCTCCGGGGGCACAGACGGGCCCGCGCGGGTCCCGGGCGTCCGAGAGGGATGAAAACGGCGCAAGGAAGGCCGACCCGTGGCCGAGACGGCTCACCGAATGTTGGTCCGTCCAAACCTGTGACAAACGGCAGTTCGGCAGGGCCGAACCTGTCAAATACTGCCTACAGCGCGGCCCGCGGGCCTACGCGGGCCCCGGGCCCCGAACCGGACCAACCCGCGGCAGCCCGTGACAACGGCACCAAGATTCGTCATTTCTCATGGACCGACCACAGATCTCGCGAAATCGCAAGGTTCGCGGACCTGAACCTGAACCCGCGCCTCCCTGCCAGCGCGGGTCCAAGAAATGGCTGTTTTTTGGCCCATGTTACGTGATTTTTCCAAAAACAATGGGGCCTAGGCAAAATCTCAAATCAGTGAGCCCAGAGACCCAAAAAATCCCCCGAACTCCTGGGAGGGGGGATGTCCCTCAGGTATAGTAGGGAGGGGTGGTTCGGCTGGCCTGGAGAGCGGCCGAACGTTGGTTTTTGGTGGCTGGGCACGTGCTCGGCACCATGGCACCCCGGACCCTGCCGGCCGGACTCCGGCCACCGGCCGGCGGCGGTGCTCCGGCCGCCGGAGCTCCTGGGCCGGGATGCGGTTTTTTGCCCAGAATCGCCGTTTCGGCAGGGCAAATCGCCTGTTTCGGGGCTGTTTTCGCGTGACCCTCGGCAACGGGTTAAAACGGCTAAGGGAGAATGGAACGGATGAGCACGGCACCAAGAATCGCCAGTTTTCATGTGACCGAACCGTGATTTCGCGAAGTTATAAGGTTCGCGAACCTGAACCTGAGCCCGCGGCTCCCAGCGAGCGCGGAACCAAGAAAAGGCCGTTTTTTGGCCCATGTTACGTGATTTTTCCAAAAACATGGGGCCTAGGCAAAATCTCAAATCAGTGAGCCCAGAGACCCAAAAAATCCCCCGAACTCCTGGGAGGGGGGATGTCCCTCAGGTATAGTAGGGAGGGGTGGTTCGGCTGGCCTGGAGAGCGGCCGAACGTTGGTTTTTGGGTGGCTGGGCACGGGCTCGGCACCATGGCACCCCGGACCCTGCCGGCCGGACTCCGGCCACCGGCCGGCGGCGGTGCTCCGGCCGCCGGAGCACCTGGGCCGGGAAGCGGTTTTTTGCCCAGAATCGCCGTTTCGGCAGGGCAAATCGCCTGTTTCGGGGCTGTTTTCGCGTGACGCTCGGCAACGGGTTAAAACGGCTAAGGGAGAATGGAACGGATGAGCACGGCACCAAGAATCGCCAGTTTTCATGTGACCGAACCGTGATATCGCGAAGTTATAAGGTTCGCGAACCTGAACCTGAGCCCGTGGCTCCCAGCGAGCGCGGAACCAAGAAAAGGCCGTTTTTTGGCCCATGTTACGTGATTTTTCCAAAAACATGGGGCCTAGGCAAAATCTCAAATCAGTGAGCCCAGAGACCCAAAAAATCCCCCGAACTCCTGGGAGGGGGGATGTCCCTCAGGTATAGTAGGGAGGGGTGGTTCGGCTGGCCTGGAGAGCGGCCGAACGTTGGTTTTTGGGTGGCTGGGCACGGG
>NC_084937.1:568394-570894 GCF_958298935.1 Phragmites australis
TAAGCCTTGGGCCGGCCAGGTGGCCGAGCGCAGTGCTACGCGTCCACAGGGCGTGACAAGATGCGCTAGAGCAGGCCTCCTCCCGGGGACATGCCTGTCTCTGGTTGCCCTTGGACCGCGGGGTTGCTACCAGCTTAGGGCGGCCTCAGCAGGCGGACAGCCCTTCCTGCAAGGGGGGCAGGGCAGGCCAGAGGAGGAGCAACAGGGCCTGCGGCACGGCGGGGACCGCCCACTGGAAGACCCGCCGCTGCCAGGCCGAGGGCCAAAAGGGCCAAGGCAAACGGGGTCGAGGCAGGAAGGGCGGAAGGAGGGCCCCCCGGGGGGTGCGGTGGGCGTTGGACGTTGGCCCCCCGGGGCCCCGTTGGGCGGTGGACGTTGGGCGCCGGTGGATGACGTAAGCGAGGCGCCAGACCCCCCCGGTCCCCGCAGGCTGCTGCAGGCCAGCGGCGCCCCTGTGGCGGCGGCCAAGGTTTCGGGTGCGCGGGGCTATGGCGGCGACTGAGGATGACCCCGGCAGTTCCACGCAGCGGGGGAAAAAAAGGGCCCCGCGCAGCGGGGAAGAATTCCGGGCGACGGCATGTGCCCCAGTGCGGCGGCGGCCCCGCGCAGCGGCCGCCAAATTTCGCTTATGTAATCCACCGGTGGTTGGCCTGTGCACCCACCGCCCACCGGTGGATGGCCCCTCAGCCCGCCACCTTAGAGCTAACGGGCACCGCCGGGAGCGCCTGGGACCAGAGCCCTAGGGAGCGGCGGTGGCCTCAGGCACAAAGGCCAGGCATCACCCTCTAGCCTCTGCGCCAAGGGCGGGCCGGTGGGGTGAGGCCGGTGGGGTCCAAACAGGGGACACCAGATTGTATACTGCATGGAGATGTACAGCAATCGGGAAGGGGCCAGGTGGGCGGCCGAGCAACTGGTGGAGGACGCGAGGTCTGCAGAGTCCGGTCCATCCTGGCGGATTCTCCTCCGGCTCTACTGCTGTGGCCGGTCCGGTCGAGAGGATGGGCTTCCGCTAGGCATGTCATAGACAAGGAGGCCTACAGAGCCGCGCGCACGCCCGGGGCAGCGGCGGTGACGCCGGAGGGCGACGGCGAGGGGACGGCGGCATGGGGGCGGCGGCGACGGCGACGGCGAGGTGGTGAATCCGGCGCCCCCCGGCCGGCGGCGGCAGCAACCCTACCCACACAGGGCGCAGGATCCGTCGAAAATCTCACCAAGTCCCATGCGGCTTCGACGGCGCGCGTCTGTATGGGCCGTAGGGCGCGAACGGCCGGACTACACGCAAATCCCCCCCGGGCAGACCCCAACTTCGCGCGCGAGCCGTGGCGCGGACAGAAACGACACAGCAGCCCTCGGAGGATATGTAAGAAGGAAGACCAAAAAACCTGAAAAGGCCTCGGAAAATCGCAAGTCTTCGGATTGCAACGAGGAAGCCTCAGGGTGGTGCGGAGCGTGTGCTGGGCCGACGCAAGTCGCCTATGAAGCCTCCGAGCCTTCCGACCGCCCCGACCGGCCCTGCCTCAGCAGCACGCCGGGCGGGCGGGCGTCAAAGCAACGCGCGTCGGCGGGGTATTCCCCTCTGTGCGCCCTGCGGACCTAGTAAGAGCTATGCCGAGCGACCTCCATTTCGCCCCCTTAAATGTGCAGGGATTGGACTCGGTATCTCCCAGCGGACGTAGGGCAATCAGGGGGATGCATACCCTGCCGGCCGCGGCGCGGCGGCCGCCTGCCTGCCCAGGATCACTGCACAGAAGCAAAGGCCGTGCTACGGGACGATCGGGATGGCGTCCCCCCGGACGGCTGCAAGGTCCTCCTCGATCGCACGTTTGATTTGATGCCCACGGTGCACAGCATTGATACGCTCTGCTCGTCCTGTGGGGGTCTCCTCGGACACGCTGGTTCGCCGGCACTGAAGCCCGGCCGGTGGTTCCCATCGGCCGGCAATGGTGGAGTCCGTAGATCGTTGGCCGCTGGCTATCGTTATCTTCAGACGCACTCGGGGGTACGCCCACGTACCGGTATCCGCCCTCGGGCGTGACCGGCGGTGGGCAGCCTCCTCTTGGGGCGACGATGCCCGAGCCCCGCGGCCCTGCGCCGCGGACGTTCGGGCGGACCTCGCTCTGGGGAATTCGGTCGCGGCAATTGGATGGCGCCTATGTCAGAACCGGCGGGCTCACGCCCAACGGGGAGGCGGCGTCGGGTGCTTGCACCCCTCCCAGCACAATCTACTCCGGCCGCCGTTCGCGGAGGCCGCCTGTACGATAGTTACCTGGTTGATTCTGCCAGTAGTCATATGCTTGTCTCAAAGATTAAGCCATGCATGTCTAAGTATAAGCAACTATACGGTGAAACTGCGAATGGCTCATTAAATCAGTTATCGTTTATTTGATAGTACCTCACTACATGGATAACCGTGGTAATTCTAGAGCTAATACATGCTAAAAACCCCGACTCACGAAGGGGTGTATTTATTAGATAAAAAACCAATGCCCTTCGGGGCTCC
>NC_084937.1:582818-595964 GCF_958298935.1 Phragmites australis
ATCACCGGCCACGGCAAAAGCACGACGGCGCGAAGGCCGGGCTATCACAGAGCAGAGAGGGAGAAGCGCAACGGCGCGGCCGGAGCACCGGCTACGACGGCACGGCCGTGCACGAACATAAAGAGGGGAGGTAACGACAATCATGCCAGGGGCTCACCTTGCGAGTCAATAGCGGTGGAGATGCAGCTGGTGTTCATGGCGACGACGGCTTGCGCTCTGTGTTCACGGTACGCGGCAGACTTGCGCGGCGGCGGCGGCGATTTCGTGCGGCGGCAATTGGATACGATAGGGCCTCACCAAGGTGTCCAAGCCTCCCCCCTCCTCTAATTTTTCTTCCTTTTCCAACAGATCAAGACCTCCTCTTTATAGGCTGCTGCAATGGGGAGATAGAGATCGAATTCAGTTGGGATTTGAGGGGGGAACGGATAGAGATAGGATGGGGATCCGGTTGGGAACCGATTTTGCATGGATTTGGTGCAGTTTGTTGGAGATAGAGGGAGGGGAAATTGGTCTCAGGAGATAGAGGCAGAGAGAGAGAGAGCAGGAGGCGGATGCTGTTTCCGTGCTCGATGCAGCAGGGAATGGCTGCTGGAGAGGATGTGTGGAAAGAAGAGAAGCTCGTGAGCTGGAGCTGCAAGGGGAAAAAAGGGTCGGGCCATGTATAGGCCAGGACAAACATTGGGCCAGGAAAATGTATGTGCGCATGGGCTAGCTGAAATGAGTATGGACTGGGTTGAAGAAAACACAAGCACGGCTTTGTGTACTGCCTCCTTTTTCTTTCTTTTTGTCAAAATGCGATCCCTCAGATATTCGATTCTCAGGCTGCTCTTCTGTAGTATTACCAATAGATAATACGTATGTCACTTCATGAATATATCCTGTTGTGCCAAGCAGTGATTTTTCATAGCAAGCAGAGAATTGGACATATGACGTTGAGGAATCCAATCAATGCACCCGAGCAGATTTTCTGCAAGATAAAAAGACAAAATGCGATCCTACAAATGCCCCCCACCAAATTGAGCTCACGCGAGAAAATGAGCGAGGGCTCGACTTGGTGCTTTGCAATTATTGATGAGATCTCTATTGCGACCTTTGGAGGCGCCAGCCAATAAATACCTCGTGCAAAAGATTTTATCGACTCTATTGCGACCATATAGCAGCCATGGTGCCAGCCAATAGGGTTGAAGGGTTTCACAGCTCCACGTGAACCGCACTGGCACGCTTTACTGCTCCCGATAATCCTCAGTTGCGACGAAACTCGGCGCCACTTCCGAGGGGATCCTCGATTCCACTGCGACCTTGGGAGGTGCCTGCCAATGTTGTCGAAGAATAAATAAAGACTCCACTGTGACCTTGGGAGGTGCCAGTCAGTGAAGGCGTAGAATGATTAAAGATTCCACTGCGACCTTGGGAGGTGCCAGCCAGTGAAGGCAGAGAATGATTAAAGATTCCACTGCGACCTTGGGAGGTGCCAGCCAGTGAAGGCAGAGAATGATTAAAGACTCCACTGCGACCTTGGGAGATGCCAGCCAGTGAAGGCAGAGAATGATTAAAGACTCCACTGCGACCTTGGGAGGTGCCAGCCAGTGAAGATAAAGACTTCGCAGATCCGTAAATGCAAAACTAGCGTACTTCTCTGCTTCATCAAGCTGCAATAGCTAGAAAAAAAATGGTTAA
Source organism: Phragmites australis (assembly GCF_958298935.1). Lineage (NCBI taxonomy): Eukaryota > Viridiplantae > Streptophyta > Magnoliopsida > Poales > Poaceae > Phragmites > Phragmites australis. The sequence continues at coordinate 584,496 of NC_084937.1, forward strand.
CTAGTAATGAAGGGGAAATGCATACTAACAGCCCTGTTTGATGCATTTAATGTTTTGAAATATGGACTTTTCTTGTGTCACCGAGCTATGATGTGACCCCAAGATACAGCCATAAGAGACTCCTTCCTCAAGAGATGACAAGGAGTCGTAACAGCTGCATTTAATTGTACGACACATCAGTGTACGTGTGAAGAACACATGTCTAAAAGTGCTTCTGAAAATGATGGGGGTTCCCCAAAACTGCCTCGTCGGCTAAAGCAAGTTGACAATCCTGTACTCCTCGGAGGCTGAATTTGTGCATGGCATGGATCAAAGATGGGTAAAAAGCAAGATGTGGCATTGTTGCCTCCATTTTCTGCGAGGGTGGTGAATAATGGTCACTCTCTGGCATTCGCAGTCTTCATGCCACCCATTAATGGTGACTTTACTTGCACATTGCCGGTACTTCTCCCTTAAATTTGGGAGGGCTTTGATTGGATGACACCTTCAAATGGGTGTTTTGAACAATGATTGATCCTCGTTGGGCCTTTAAATTTGTTTATACTTGAGCTTGATCTTGGGATTGCGAATGCCTTTGAGATCCCATCATCCACGCTCTGTGGTACTAAACCTCGCGGGCAACTTTTGGTGTAACAAGACCCTTGTTTTGATCACGCCGGGGTGGCAAGAAGCTGCACACATACCCATGACTTGTGTCGGGAAGGTAGCCCTCTCTTGCTCTTTTCCTATAGTCATCCCCGGGTGAACTTATGCTGGGGTGGAAGAGTACAGGATTAACAACGGTTAGTCGCTTCAGAGGCAGAATGAGTCAGCCTTGACGCCCAAGCGTAGACAGAGGAACATGTGTCTTTCGTGCAGTGTGTGTTTATTATCTCAGCTTAAAACTGTCGTGACACTTCGTACATCTCTGGAGGCGAGTCATGCAAGTAGCCATACCCTGAAGTCGCAACTCGGCGATAGGTAGAAAGGCAATGATTATTGTTGGGTGGATCAACACCCTTCATTTTGAAAGACTTGTACCAAGCCTCGAAGTTCTCCCTTTTCAATGTTGATCCAAGGGGACTGGAGGACGGTTTTAAGCGAAATACTTTTTAAGAAAACGACCATTAATAGGGGGCATTGGACGAACGCCCTCCTGGTCGATGAGTTGGTAGGCACCTCCATCGTAGACTTGTTCTACAACATAAGGCCCTTCCCATTTTAGCTCAAATTTGCCTTTGCTTTTGCCGGTGAGTATAATCGGGCGCCTCAAAACGAGTACTAGCTCGCCCTTCCTGAATACGCGAGGTCTGACAAGCTTGTCATACGCTCGAATCATGTTTTGTCGATAGAATTGTAAATTTTGGAGAGCGTTGAGGCGCTCTTCTTCAAGGGCATCCAATTCTTGGAGCCGAAGGTGAACTTTTTCGTCTTGTGTGATTTCATTGTGTATGGCAATCCGGAGCGCGGGAAGCTCCAGCTCTAGTGGTAAAACAGCCTCCGTACCGAAGACAAGTGAGTAGGGTGTCGATTGTGTGGGGGTACGGACGGTGACCCGATACGCCCATAATGCTTCGAAGAGACGGTCATGCCAATCCCTCTTATTTTTTGTGACTGTCTTTTTCAGAATGCCCACGAGGGTCTTATTAAAAGCTTCAGCCAAACCATTGGCCTGAGGGTAATACCCTGTGGAATAGTTCCATTGAATCTTGTATTTTTCAGCAAACTTGTAGATCTTACTTGACTTGAAAGACAGTCCGTTGTCGGAGGTGATGCGATGAGGAACTCCGAAACGGTATATGATGTTACGCTCGAGGAAGTTGATGACGTTATCAGATTTCACCTCCCTCAAAGGAACTGCTTCTGCCCACCTGGAGAAGTAATCAGTGGCGGCGAGAATGAATTGCTGCCCTTTAGAAGTGGGCGGCTCAATCTTTCCAATTATGTTGATACCCCAAGCGTCAAAAGGCCAAGAGGGTATAGTCGGGTGTAACGGAACTGGGGGAAGATGCTTGAAGTCCCCGTGTATCTGGCAGTCATAGCAAGCTCGTGCCACTTGAATGCAATCGGTCATCATACCGGGCCAATAGCCTCCTGAAAGCTTTAGGCTATGGTACATCTTTGGCCCGCTCTGATGTCCACCACAAACACCTGCGTGTACCTCTTTCAGGGCTTTATCTGCCTCGCTTCGGGACAGGCATCGAAGAGGCATCTCATGCCCATAAGAGCGTCGATACAGGACTCCCGCTTTGTATATGTATGAGGGGAGTCGCCTTTGCAATTGACGTCTTGCGACAGGGTCACTTGGCAGACTGCCATGCTTAAAATAATCTAAGAAAGGCTTGCGCCAATCTTGTTTATCAACTTCGGTAGTTACCACGGTGTTCACTTCGTGGTCTTCGGGAATGAGCTCGAGTACGGCTGGGAGAAGCCATCTTTCTTCAATTTTCACTTCTGCTTGCCCATCAGGTAATACGAGGGCTGCGGCTAGCTTTGCAAGAGCGTCCGCTGAGGCGTTCTTGCTTCGAGGGACGTGTCTAATTTGTATGAGTTCAAATTTCTCCATGAGTTTGTGAGTGGCTTCCCAATATGGGACCAACTCGGGTTTGCGCACTTCATAGACTCCATTAACATGTCTCACAATGAGCTGAGAATCTCCGTACGCGTGAAGAATATGTATCTCCATAGATAATGCGAGAAGAAGCCCAAAGATGAGGGCCTCGTACTCGGCTTCATTATTGGAACATTCCTCCTTAAGCAAGGAAAAAGAATGGTATAAAGTTTCTCCTTTGGGGCTTTTGAATACTATTCCTGCACCGGCTCTCCTACGAGGAGTCCTGTCGGGGTCGGACTCCGTGCGTGAAGCGCCGTCGAAGTAGAGTTCCCATGGAGCCTCCATGTCAATTGTGAATACTTCCTCGTCGGGCAATTCTGTGACTAAGGGCGAATCATCCGGAACGGGATGCGCCGCTAGGAAGTCAGCCAAAGCTTGTCCTTTAACGGCTTTCTGAGGAACGTACGTGATGTCGTACTCCATCATCAATAATGCCCATTTTCCGACCCTGCCTATAAGGGCGGGTTGACTGAGGATGTACCTCACAGGGTCCGCTCTCGCAATAAGCTGGACCTCATGTGCTAGCAGGTAATGCCGTAGCTTCTTGAGTGCGAAGATTAGTGCTAAGCAAAGTTTTTCAATGGGGGAGTAATTACATTCAGCTCCCACCATGGTTCTACTCAAGTAGTAGCATGCAACTTCTTTTCCTTCGTCGTTAATCTGCCCAAGAAGGGCACCGACGGAAGCATGTTGTGCTGCGATGTATAAAATGAGAGGCCGCCCTTTGATGGGGGCCATCAGCACCGGTGGATGAAGCAAATATTGCTTAATGCTGTCGAAGGCGTTTTGGCATTGCTCGTTCCAAATGAACGGCGCACCTTTCTTCATGAGTTTGGAAAAGGGCTGAATTCGCCCGGACAAATTAGAGATAAAGCGTCTTATGTACGCTAATTTTCCTTGCAAGGACTTGAGTTCTTTTAAATTTTTTGGTGGAGGCATCTTGAGGATCGCCGTTATCTTCTTAGGCTCGATTTCAATGCCTCGGTAGCGGACGATGAAGCCTAGGAAAACGCCGGATTGCACGGCGAAGGCACATTTAAGCGGGTTCATCTTGAGTTGGTACTTACGCAGTCTCTCGAATACGACGCGCAAATCTTCTTGATGACGCTCGCGCTCTCGGGTCTTGACCACCAAGTCATCGATGTAGCATTCTACGGACTGGTGGATGAGGTCATCAAAGATGATCGTCATAGCGCGCTGGTATGTAGCACCTGCATTTTTCAAACCAAAGGGCATTACTGTATAGTAAAAATTACCCTTCGGGGTCCTGAATGCTGTGTCGATGGCGTCGTGTGGATCCATCTTGATTTGGTTATAGCCGGAGAACCCGTCCATGAAAGAGAGGGCTCCAAAACCTGTAGTAGAATCGATCACTAACTCGGTGATCGGAATAGGGAAGTCGTCTTTCGGGCAAGTACGATTCAGGTCAAGGAAGTCTACGCAAACCCGGACTTGCCCGTTTTTCTTCATTACCGGAACGATATTAGCGAGCCATCGAGGATATTGCACCTCTTTGATGAATCCCGCTTTAATCAACTTATCGACTTCGGCAACAATGTCATCTTGTAATTCCGGGCGGAAACGCCGCGGATGTTGTTTAATGGGACAAAATTGCGGATCTATCGCTAGTTTATGAGTAGCAACACACGGGTCAAGACCCGGCATTTCTTTATACGACCATGCGAAACAGTCTCGATATTTCATTAAAAATTGCTTATAATCTTCGCGCTCTTTGGGTGAGAGCGTAGCACTTACAAAAGTGGGGCGAGGATCATTCTCACTCCCGAGATTAATCTCTACAAGCTCATCTACAGTTTGCTGCCCGCCGTCCTCCAACTGGTAAGGAGCCGGGGCAGCATTGAGGATTTCTCCATGATGAATTGGCGTCGCTTCATGTATCTTGGCCAAGAGGTATTGCTCATCTCTCAAGCCATGTCGCGCGTTTGCAGCAGCGCAGAATGATCGAGGCTGATGAGGGACTTCATATATCTCGATCAAGTCCTCTTCATCGGATGGCATTTCTTCATCATCCTTGTGCCCCCGGTCTTCACCTGCACAAGTAGTATTACACATAACAAATTCGGAAACATCTTCATACTCTTCATCGCTCTCACACGAGGTGAAGGGACGGTAGCCGAGTTCGTACCTAGTACGAGGGAGACGACCCTTTTTCACGAGTCGTTCTGACTGGCTCCACCATTCTTCACACACGTTGGGCGGAGATGGTAATCGCTGATTCCTTCGAAGCTTTATTCCGGACCTCTCGAGTAAGGGGACCATGCTTGGTTCCACCCTCAAAGTCCCGATGATCTCCTCCTTATCCGATTCAGTATCTGGAAAATTCAACACAAGGTTACAGCACTGAGTATGTGGAACCTTATAGAAAAGGGTCGGGCTTGTGTATCCCTGAGGATCAGGAACAGCCCAGACTTCTAATGGTGTAGCAACTGAAGTGTAAAGTGATGGAAGCGGAAGAAGAGGGGAGCTCGAGGCCACCTTCTCTATTTTAGCGACTGTCTTCTTCACTCTCCCCTCTTTATGCTCAGGGGATGTAGAGGTGGCTACTTTATTAGTCACCTGAAGTGTTTGCGCAGCGGCCGGAGGGGCATCTATTGAGCCCTCATGCGCTGTTATAAGAGGTTTTTCTATATTAGCATTATACTCGAAAAGTATCGGGGAAGGTGTATTCCCTTCAACTTTAACGGAAGGCACCTCTATCCAGGGCCTTGCTTCTGACCTTGTCAAGGTAGTAGTCATTGATGATGCTGACGAAGAGGCCTCCAAGTTCCCCAAGATTAATGGCGTCGTGGAGGTGGGAGATGCGGAGTTCCAACTCCAGAATGTGCCTGAATTGTCCTCTTTGATTGCCCCCGGTCCTTGTTGTTGTCGAGACACGGGAGCATACGATCGAGGCTTTCCTCGGTCCCTACTGCCACGAACGCGGGGGAAAGAGCCTCGTTGTCTTGAGCATGGTGTGATTAGGAACTCCATCTCGGAACTGGAGGATGTTGGGTCGGGTGTGACCATGACATCCACTGCTGGGGTCGAGCGACCCAAACGCTCTTCTCCACCGGCGCTAGGGAAGAAGTACTTAGCATCTGCATGGTGCACTTCTTGCACCGTGTATGGGGACAAATTACCGATGATTCGATGTTGTTCTCCTTTATTATCCACGAACTTGAAGCATTGGTGCAACGTAGAGGAAACAACCTGGTATTTGTGTATCCAAGGTCTACCCAATAGCGCCGAGTATGATGTCACAAACTCGATGACGAAGAACTTCACCTTAAAGCTGAAAGTGGACATTTGTAACCTCACAGTGATGGAGCCCAACGCCTTGCTCCCATTGCTGTCATAGCCACATATGACCACGCTGGTTGGCTCGAGATCATCCATCGTATACCCGGCTCATGTCAAACTGCGAATAGGCAGAAGATTGACTGCCGAGCCAGGGTCTATGAGCACACGATGAAGATGTGCGCTCCCAATGTTGCCTTCAATGTATAGCGGTCGATTATGATTACTCGTCTCAACCATCTTGTCTTCCTCAGAGAATGAAATTTCGTTGGCTTCAGCAAGAGTGTTAAGGAGCCGGTGTTTGGCCATAGCCGTCTCGTATATGTGAGGAGTCTGTAGAGCCTTGATTAAGGCCTCTCGCAAGTCTGGCATTAGCGTCAGTGCGTCATAGACGCTCAATAGCGCTGGAATGCGCTTTAAATGAGCAATGACGTTATATTCTATGTCGTCTTCTTTAGCCTGCACCTTTGACGATGATGGTTTAGATTCCTGAATGGGGAGCTTTGAGCGTTGTAACCCATCGGTTTTGTCAGTGCGAGGCTGTCGAGGCTTCACTGGCTCGGGAAGTTCTCTACCATTTCTCATATTCATATTTACTTCTTCAATCTCTCCCTCTTCGGCGGATGTAGCTTCCGCCTCAAGGGCTTCACGTTCCTCGGGAGTAATAGCGACTCCTAAATTTGAGTCATCATCATCTTCACTTGCGGCGATGGCATTACATTGTGCCACCTCGGAGGACAGAGTAGTATCAAGAACGTGTTCATATCTTGACGTCGTTGGCTGCCCCCAGGTCCTAGGGAAGAATTGACCTAGTGTAGGCAACATGGTGATTCTCCGCGGGAAAGCCTCATCTCCCTCCGACTCGGGAATGAATCGGGGAGGCATCCGTCGTTGACTTGGATCACGCCGTGCAATTTGCACCAGCGCTGCAGGAGGATTAACTTGATAGCTTGATCTTCGAGCTCTTGGAGGGCGCCTTTGCGGTACCTGCTGCCACTGTTGCTCCTTCACACAATGAGTGACGGGCGTGAGCCGAAGCCTCTCGAACCGATCTTCTACTTGGGCGAATGGCACCCAATACTCTTCTTCTTCATTTATATGAATAGATGATGAGCCATTATGTCTTACTGTTACCACATTAGCGGTATGGTAATCTGGGTTCATGGCTTCAGGCTTTAGGGCCAACCTCTTCTCGTCGACTGCTCTTTGCAACCACTCTTTGAAAGCGATGCAATCTTCAATGACATGCCCTACGTACCGATGATACGGGCAATACAAAGGATTTTCAATCATGGCGACCTGCTCAGGTCTTGCCGGAGTAGGTAAATTCACAAGCTTTTGTTCGTTCATCTGTTCGAAGAGACTTTTGATGAGGTCTCGTCGGAAGACATATTGCTTATTCAGCATCTCCCGGACATTAGGACGCACAGTTGGTCTTGGTCGTTCATTGTTCGGGCCGAAGACTGGAACGGCACTTGTAGCGTTGGCCTCAACGGATGCCTTCGCCTTGTTGCCATTTCCGGCCGGCTTACTCGAAGACCCGAACCGTCTAGTGTTGTCGGTGGAGCCTGCGTTCTTGTACATCTCCATGATGTGTGGTACCTTCTCGAACTCAAGCTTGGTAGCTGCAACGGCATCTCCAAGTGAACTGAATGTCTTGGGATCATGTCTTGAAACTCCGACCAACCAGTGTTGTAACATGCCGTGGATGCACATTTGTACAGCATCTTCTGGATGCATCTCTCTTGCGAGACGAACGTAGTTGTTTCTAAAACGGACGATGTAATCTTCGATCCTCTCATCCCGTCTTTGTTTAATTTGGGACAACTCTAGAATCGAGATGTCCTTTCTCATAGTGATAAAATGTGACTTGAATAGCTCTTTCATAGCAACCCAACTGGGCACCGAACCCGCAGGCAGACGGCTATACCAGTGAAAGGCAGCTCCCGTCAAGGAAGCTGAGAATTGGCGCAGTAGTAGTGATGGGTTATTTGCAGTGTCTCCACACACCGACTCGAAGTAAACAAGATGTTCAGTGGCATCACCGGTCCCGTCAAACAAACGGAACTTCGGCGGATGCCAACCTGCAGGGAATGCGACTCGATCATGCCACGCTTCATATGGCTTGTCGAGCTCAGTCTCTAATGGTCTTGGAGCCTGCTCGGCTGCCAATTGACGCATTCTTCTGTTGACTACGTCTTCTGCGATACTATGGTAGTCTCTTAGCGTCACAGCCGGCGCAACATGTGTGGCTGAATTTGCCGGCATGGTCATGACATGCGGAGGAGTGGCGCCCGTTTGATGAGTATGCGTGCCCCCTGCCCCTATCAGAGGAGGATTGCGCAACTGAGACGCAGCTTCAAACTCAGTAAACTGCGGATCAACTTGAGGGACCCGGAGTACGTTAGGTGGTGGTGGTGCACCTCCTGATGTAAAGTGTAGCATCATGGAGCAGAGCTGGTCCACTCTCGCGGACAACTCGCTTACTTGTCTTCCAAGAGCGCTATTATGCTCATTTTGAGTGCCCAGATGTGGTAGAGGTACTTGCTGATGTTGACTGCCTGTACCCCCTTGGGGTACTGTAGATGGTATTGTACCCGCGTCTGGGGGTGGTTCTTCGCGAATGCCTTCATTTTCGTTGGCCATATTTACAGGCGCAACGTTTAGGCCTTCTGGATCTTTTTCGTCTCCGGACAATGCCGAAGGTGCCAGCCGGGAGTAATGTGGCGACTGAGAGCGTGCTTCAAGCGAGTCTGATGTATGAGCCCCGGGACTGTATTGTCCCTCATCCTCGGATGTGACGGGGCTACTTTCTATTCGATGTCGAGCAGTCATCTTCAAGCGTGTGTCGGGGCCAGGACGCGTAGCCACCATGTGTAACTGATCTTGATCTCGCGGTAAACGCGAAGAAATACTTCTGTAGGTATCAGGGTGGTCATACGAAGAAGACCCTCCTTCAAATGATTTGTATTTCCCGGACACGGGGAAACAAGGGGCGACTACGGCCTCCTTCTGTAGTCTTGCAGCAGTTTGTGAGGACCTGCCGAAGCAAGCCTTTGGGTTTGGTAAAATTTCCTCCTCGGAGGAGTATGCTAGCTTGTGTGTGATAGGAAGGGGTTCCCAGTCGGAGTCTGATTCTTCGGGGTTCAAGACCCCGATGGTGCCGCACATCATGACGTCTCCGTCATTGGACTTTTTAGAGCTCTCGGACGTAGTATCATAGTTTGTCGAAGCATCCGAGCTTGGTTCTACAGGATGGTTGGACCCTTTAATAGTAGATGGCGGTGTCGTTTTCTCGGGGACAATTGCAGGTTTGTCCTCCGTTACTGGCTTTTCATTTTCTTTGGTAGCGAGGATTTGGGAGGGTTGAAGTGGCTCAACCCTTTGTTGGTGCATGGCAGACCCTATTGAAACAGGGATAGTACCATTGTCTTGTGTTTGACGTGGCTTTGGAGCCAAGCGCTCTAAGAGGAAATTGTATCTCGGGTTTTGTTCGAGATTCGGCGTTACCCGAACGCTAACTCTTCCATCCTCCGGGTGGACTTGGCCATCTGTCCGAACGCGGACTTGTACATGACGTAGAACGAGGTCCTGTAATTCACGGAACCAGGCTTGCCGGTTTCTCTTTCTTCGCTCGCGCCTACGTTGATTCTCGTTGAGAATATACGGGGCTGAGTATCTAGCCGATGAAGCGGGACGACGTGCTGGTCGTGTAGGAGCCTCGTGCCTCGGGGCTTCGTGACTGGAGGAAGCCACCTCATAGGGAGGCCTTCGATCGCACCCAAAGGGCCTTCTTGGATATGCGTAGTCTTGATGATGTGACTCTTGATCCCAACGAGTGGGTGGCCGCATTTGACGTGGCCGATATGTTGTAGGCGGAGGGCCTCTTTTTTGAGGAACCTCGGCGCGGCGATCTTGATGTTCATGATGATTTGTAGGACGGGGATTGCCCCCAGTCCGTGGAGTTTCTAATGCAGTTGTACTGCGAAGCTGTCTTTCGAGACCATTCATTTGGTCTCTAAGTTGCTGTAGTTGTCGTTGTAGCTCATCAGGTTGAGGCGCCGGCACTTCACTTGGAAGCACGGCGAACTGGTTTGCGTCTTTAGACGAAGAGGGGTCAGACGTGACACCGACGTGAAAACAAGGCATCCAGTGCTGGTAGCCAGCAAGACTGGGGTTGTAGAGCCTGCGCCTCCTTCCAAGGTGCTGAGACAAAAACTCCTCTACTATGGCCTCCTGAGCGGGGAGTCTGGCTCGTGTCGCATGATGAGTCCATGCGCGGGGCCTAAGCTCATTTGAAGCCGCTTCTTCATCTGTGATGCAATTTGAAGTAAAACGGAAGGCGATCCGTTGTCGGAGCCCCTGAGCTTTAATGATCTTACGCCGGCAATTCCGGCGTGCATGTTCCTTCCTATCTAGACGAGCAAGGGTGACGCTTCGACGCAAGTTCTCGCAAATCACGTCTAGTGCCACGACCAACTCAGCTTTTGTTTTCTCGGCGAGGGGTAAACCCTCCAGCATAGCTTTGGCCTTAGCGATAACGTTATGGCACTCATCCTTCATATGTGAAAAGGCTCTCTTTTGAGCCCTATTTGTTACGGGAGCTTGAGCTGGCTCCTTCGTCATTTTGGAGTAGATGGTACCCTCGTGTTGGATGATGACCACCGGCGGGAGTGTTCCAAACTGCAGGATCGTGGGAACCGAGTTGCGGGCAGGGGTGAATCCACCTGCAGCCACAGCGTCTCTTGGTTAGTATTTTCCCGACGATTTCTTTGCAAGTAGCACTTGTAGACTCGGGAGACCATCTTGACGACCAGCACAGCGCAGCAAAGATGGGAGGAGAACCACGTCCCACTGGGCGTGCCATTTTGTTTCGCGGATTTGAAACTTCTCAACTTCAAATTGTATTAAAAACTGTGTATGTAATATTGCGGGCGTGCCAGTATACAGAGTATACAAGAGACAGGATACAATGTAATGGAATTGTAACTTTATTCATTCATATTGAATTCATAAAGTACATCTTTCGATTACAATTGTTTTACTCCTCAAACGCACACGCTATCTGACTATCTTCATGATTTGGCGATTGCTTTGTCTTGGTTCCCGTAGCCTCGTGAGGCTCTCCGGTTAATTACGCCCGTCTTCGGGCTACCTCCGATTAAGTGCGCTGGCGGTCGTCATACCGAGGTCGTCTCCGAGTCTGCAAGGCTGTAGTCACACGCAACAAAGACCAAGCAAAGTAAGCGTTAGAAATCAAAAGCAGTAAAGAATGGGATAACAGTCTAGCATGAGCTTTTTGGACTGTTTATGTATCTCGGGTCATCATCGGCCTCGTAGGCCTCAGAATTATGTTTTTTATGAAGAGGTGGGCTAGGAGCGCGGCACGACGCGTAGCTTCGACCGAAAGCAGCAGCATGGCCACAACCGGGAGCTCCGACGCCGTGCTTGACTCACTAGTTCCTCTTTGGGCCTCGGACTTGTCCTCATCGGCCGACCGAAGGCAACGCGCCACAAAGGCGAAGACCATAAAGACGAGGGTGATCACTTTTTGGGCCACAAAGGTGAAGCCACAGTAC
>NC_084937.1:616997-619497 GCF_958298935.1 Phragmites australis
ATTAGCTCTAGAATTACTACGGTTATCCGAGTAGCACGTACCATCAAACAAACTATAACTGATTTAATGAGCCATTCGCAGTTTCACAGTTCGAATTAGTTCATACTTGCACATGCATGGCTTAATCTTTGAGACAAGCATATGACTACTGGCAGGATCAACCAGGTAGCACGTCCTCGTCGACGGGCTGGCACCGGCTCCCGCGCGCGCCGGCCCTCACGGGGCGCGGCGACGGCGGCGGCCGGGCCAACTGTCGTTTTTCCGAAGGGACTTGGTGAGGAACGGGGCACCGAAGGGCCACGAGCCTGTAGTGTGAGCAGCATCCGGGACCAAGAGCGCGCGCGAGGTGGCCTTGGTGATGCCGGCCTTGGCGGCCGATACCACGAGGCGACGCCGCGGGCGCTTAGCGGCCGACGCGTCGTGCCCGGAGGGCACGCGCGACGAAGGCAACATGTACGAAAGCCCACTTCCCGTCGGACGGGTAGCATCACGCAAGCACTTGTCAACGGCGCGGGCACGGTGCCCGCACGATTGAAGGGACACGGCGCCGGCAGTCGGCCGCACAACGGCGGGGGTCCTGCCGGCAGACACGGGTCCATCACAACTCATGCGCCAGCGTAGCCGCGACGGTCAAGCCATCCAAAGCATCCCACCGCGCTTGGCACGGCAGGTCTGCTGTGAGGACGGCGACCGAAGGTCCACAGAGCGCGGGAGACCGATAGGCACACGGGCGCATCGGCCCAGCAGCGAATCCAGAGGTGCACGGCAACCAGCTAACGAGGATCACGCGAAAACAGCCCGAAACAGGCGATTTGCCCTGCCGAAACGGCGATTCTGGGCAAAAAACCGCTTCCCGGCCCAGGTGCTCCGGCGGCCGGAGCACCGCCGCCGGCCGGTGGCCGGAGTCCGGCCGGCAGGGTCCGGGGTGCCATGGTGCCGAGCCCGTGCCCAGCCACCCAAAAACCAACGTTCGGCCGCTCTCCAGGCCAGCCGAACCACCCCTCCCTACTATACCTGAGGGACATCCCCCCTCCCAGGAGTTCGGGGGATTTTTTGGGTCTCTGGGCTCACTGATTTGAGATTTTGCCTAGGCCCCATGTTTTTGGAAAAATCACGTAACATGGGCCAAAAAACGGCCTTTTCTTGGTTCCGCGCTCGCTGGGAGCCACGGGCTCAGGTTCAGGTTCGCGAACCTTATAACTTCGCGATATCACGGTTCGGTCACATGAAAACTGGCGATTCTTGGTGCCGTGCTCATCCGTTCCATTCTCCCTTAGCCGTTTTAACCCGTTGCCGAGCGTCACGCGAAAACAGCCCCGAAACAGGCGATTTGCCCTGCCGAAACGGCGATTCTGGGCAAAAAACCGCTTCCCGGCCCAGGTGCTCCGGCGGCCGGAGCACCGCCGCCGGCCGGTGGCCGGAGTCCGGCCGGCAGGGTCCGGGGTGCCATGGTGCCGAGCCCGTGCCCAGCCACCCAAAAACCAACGTTCGGCCGCTCTCCAGGCCAGCCGAACCACCCCTCCCTACTATACCTGAGGGACATCCCCCCTCCCAGGAGTTCGGGGGATTTTTTGGGTCTCTGGGCTCACTGATTTGAGATTTTGCCTAGGCCCCATGTTTTTGGAAAAATCACGTAACATGGGCCAAAAAACGGCCTTTTCTTGGTTCCGCGCTCGCTGGGAGCCGCGGGCTCAGGTTCAGGTTCGCGAACCTTATAACTTCGCGAAATCACGGTTCGGTCACATGAAAACTGGCGATTCTTGGTGCCGTGCTCATCCGTTCCATTCTCCCTTAGCCGTTTTAACCCGTTGCCGAGGGTCACGCGAAAACAGCCCCGAAACAGGCGATTTGCCCTGCCGAAACGGCGATTCTGGGCAAAAAACCGCATCCCGGCCCAGGAGCTCCGGCGGCCGGAGCACCGCCGCCGGCCGGTGGCCGGAGTCCGGCCGGCAGGGTCCGGGGTGCCATGGTGCCGAGCACGTGCCCAGCCACCAAAAACCAACGTTCGGCCGCTCTCCAGGCCAGCCGAACCACCCCTCCCTACTATACCTGAGGGACATCCCCCCTCCCAGGAGTTCGGGGGATTTTTTGGGTCTCTGGGCTCACTGATTTGAGATTTTGCCTAGGCCCCATTGTTTTTGGAAAAATCACGTAACATGGGCCAAAAAACAGCCATTTCTTGGACCCGCGCTGGCAGGGAGGCGCGGGTTCAGGTTCAGGTCCGCGAACCTTGCGATTTCGCGAGATCTGTGGTCGGTCCATGAGAAATGACGAATCTTGGTGCCGTTGTCACGGGCTGCCGCGGGTTGGTCCGGTTCGGGGCCCGGGGCCCGCGTAGGCCCGCGGGCCGCGCTGTAGGCAGTATTTGACAGGTTCGGCCCTGCCGAACTGCCGTTTGTCACAGGTTTGGACGGACCAACATTCGGTGAGCCGTCTCGGCCACGGGTCGGCCTTCCTTGCGCCGTTTTCATCCCTCTCGGACGCCCGGGACCCGCGCGGG
>NC_084937.1:655653-673153 GCF_958298935.1 Phragmites australis
AGAGGCTTTTGACCTCGGAGTCCTGATGCGGACGGTACGTTCCCGGTCGGAGGCACTCGTGGCCCTCACCCAAATTTTCAAGGTCCCAGGAGCCACCACCAACACCGCAGCAAGTGCGGCGCTCTTCGCATAGCCGCTCCATATCTCTCCGTTAAGGAATTCCATGGAGTACGCGAGCTTCAAGAGAAAAGAAAACTCTCCTGGTGGCGCCCGAGGGCGTCTTTGGGGCAATTCACGTCACCGTGACAGGTAATGGGACCTGAGATACGGTTCCGACCGGGGCTCCTGAATATTTACAGGCTGCCCTTTCGCCATCAACGGGACCCAAAGGCCCTGCGTTGGTCGAGATTTCTCTGTTGGCTTAGGACCGGCTAACTCGCGAGCAAGCACTGTTGTCGCGGAACCCTTCTCCACATCAGCCCTCCAAGGACTCTCCAGAGTATTTGCTACTACCACCAAGATCTGCACTATGGGCGGCTCCAGGCAGGCTCACGCCATGACCCTTCTACGCACACCCATACGACCACCTTACTCATCAATGCGTCAAGAACCCGAAGGCCATTTGCACTGACGGCGGAGTGTAAGCGCGTAGCTTCAGCGCCATCCATTTTAAGGGTTAGTTGCTTCGGCAGGTGAGTTGTTACACACTCCTTAGCGGATTCCGACTTCCATGGCCACCGTCCTGCTGTCTCGAGCAAGCAACGCCTTTCATGGTATCACAGCTACGACTTAGGCGCTTTAACTCCGCATTTGGTTCATCCCACAGCGCCAGTTCTGCTTACCAAAATTGGCCCACTGAGCCATCCAATCCAGGCTTCAATCGCTTCAACGAAGCAAGCCATTGCTCTTACCCATTTAAAGTTTGAGAATAGGTTGAGATCGTTTCGACCCCAAGGCCTCTAATCATTCGCTTTACCAGATAAGACTTGTTGAAGGCCAGCTGTCCTGAGGGACACTTCAGGTGGAACCAGCTACTAGATGGTTCGATTAGTCTTTCGCCCCTATACCCAGCTCTGACAATCGATTTGCACGTCAGAATTGCTTCGGGCCTCCACCAGGGTTTCCCCTGGCTTCACCCTGGCCAGGCATAGGTCACCATCTTTCGGGTACCAACATGTACGCTCTAGGTGCGTCGCTCCTCAAGAGGAATCGACGCCCCGGGGTTGCGGGTCGGCATGAAAGCGCGACCATCACCCCTTAGAACGCTTAAGCGTTCCTTCACTTTCATTTCGCCTTTAGGTTTCGTAGACCCAATGACTCGCGCACATGCTAGACTCCTTGGTCCGTGTTTCAAGACGGGACGGATAGGGATCGAAAGCAGAAGTGCCGCGGACCGACGGAACCTTGCCGCGAAGACGCGGAATGGGGCTCCGTCCGTACAACACCGTCGGGCGCCGGCCGGGACACCGCGGATCAACACCATCCCGAAGAATAAGTGAAGTCTCCACCGCGGGCCTTAAGACCGGCCTCCCAACGAGCCGCGACATGCTACTAAGTCTGGATTGCAGCTTCTCCCGTCGTCTCAGCCTACTAGCCATCCGTTTCCATGACTTTGTCTTCCCAAGCTATTTTCGGCCTCGACTTCAGGATCGCCTGTACCAGGGCAGTTCGCACTTTTCGATTCTGTCCGTTTAGATCAGCTCAGTTTCACGTACTCTTGAACTCTCTTTTCAAAGTTCTTTTCACCTTTCCCTCATGGTACTTGTGCGCTATCGGTCATGTGGTTGTATTTAGCCTTAGATGGAATCTACCACCCACTTAAGTCTGCACTTTCAAGCAGACCGACTCTGAGGAGATGCCCACACGACATCCGACGTGGCAAGGAGAACGGGCATGTCACCCTCTTTGTGGCCCCTTTCCAGTTGGACTTATCCAGTGTCAGACGCCGTGTTAACGGACACTCCTTAACGCTACATTTCCCAACGCGAGGGTTGCTCACGCAGGATTCAGCGCTGGGCTCTTCCCGTTTCGCTCGCCGCTACTAAGGGAATCCTTGTTAGTTTCTTTTCCTCCCCTCATTAATATGCTTAAATTCAGGGGGTAATCTCACCTGAACAGAGGTCGTCACAGTTATAGCCGGTCAGGGCATACTGCGCTCTGACTTAGAGGCAGGCCTGATGTACAATGTCAATCAACATCGCAGGCCTGCTCTTTCCCTGCTTGCGCAAGGCGAATCAGAGCGCGAGGCTTTTAAGAAATCTACTTCAGAAGCAGAAATCCACACTCGCGTGTATGCGTACCCCCGTCCGAAAGGTTGCCCATTTCGTCAGAGACCACGGCGCTTCGGGAGACGAATCCCCGTTGTCGCGACTGGGTGGACCACGTCCATACGCGTACATCACAGTTTGGTAAGTAAGGTTTTGATCAGACCCTCTGCCAGGCGTGGCCCGAGCTCGTCAAAGCTCAGGCCGCCATTTGCGTTCAATAAGTCGATGTTCGTGCGAAATCACTTCACACTCCATCTCCGATTTAGACCGGATCTTCATCGACCCACATGCCAAGGGATCCACTGAGCTGATTTGTATTGGTTAACCGCCCAAACGTATAGACCCGCATTTCTGCCGCGATCCACGATCAGGGGTAGTTTTAGGATATCTTCCGAGTTAGAGACGTGAGCCGCACTTCACCACGTTCGATTACTTGGAGGTCTTCCCGCATCGGTACTAGCCCCTTTTCGTCTTAGTGTTCTTCCATGCAGCAAAACATCTACCCACTATAGTTCGGCCCAGGGGTCAGGCGTTTTCCTATGTGGGCCCCTCACGAGTTTGATTAGAACTCGCTCGGGTGACCGCAGGGTCGCTTTCGGCGCGTTATAAACGCTTTGCTAACACCGTAACATCCTTTCGCCCGCTTCATAAAATGCGGGACTCAAGAAAGGACAACATCGCGGTTACCAAAAGCACACCCGATCGCCGGAGAAGGCGACCGGGCCCCCACGCGCTAGCCGCGAGTCTCACGCGCCTCACGTGTCTCCACGTCGCGCGCGTCTCACTCGTTCGCTAGGCTTTATTCAGGCTGAACACGGTCTTTTATTTAATCTCCTTGAGCTGCAAGCATGTCACAGTGTACGGCAGAGCCGCCTGGACAGCATATTTCGCACATGGCATTCTTATTTTATCAGTGTTGCGAGAACTTTAAAGATCCGAACGGCAGAGTCCAATGGTCCAAACTCTGCCACCTTCTCCCTGCTGAACTCGGCTTCACTGTTTAAAACTCGACGGCTCCAGGCGAAGCATACCCTTCTACGCACGTCGAGCAAGACTTGCTTCTCGTTCTTTCCTTGTACTTCATTGCTTGCAGCTCTGCTAGCATCTCCTTTTTTTTGGATGTAGCAGCCGTGTTTCGACCTTCCTGCGCGGTTCGGCCTCGGCTCAACCGGCAGTGCACACACCATCTCGTGGGTGCGCATGATTATTATTTTGAGCAGCAGCCGTGTTACGGGCTGTCTGCTTGGAACAAGATTCCAATTCTCTCTTTGCACGGTTCGGCCTCAGCTCAACCGGCAGTGCATCCAATCTCGTGGCATGCACGTGTTTCGAGTTCAGGCCCCACTCGTGGTCTCGCAACTGGCCAAGTAGCCGAGACCCCCTGACTCGTCGTCGTTTCTTATCACGCACTTTTTAGTACGGTAATGATCCTGCTGCAGGTTCACCTACAGCAACCTTGTTACGACTTTTACTTCCTCTAAATATTCAAGTTTGGGCATCTTCCCAGCGGCATCGGTGTTCCCGAAGGAACTCCGCGCGCCGGTCCAAAGACCTCACTAAAACATTCAATCGGTAGTAGCGACGGGCGGTGTGTACAAAGGGCAGGGACGTAATCAAGGCGTGCTGATGACACGCCTTTACTGGGAATTCCTCGTTCATGTGGTACAATTTCAAGCCACAATCCCTAGTAAGAAGGCGTTTCAGCGGGTTACCCAGACCTTTCGGCCAGGGAGGACACGCTGACACCTCCATTGTAGCGCGCGTGCGGCCCAGAACATCTAAGGGCATCACAGACCTGTTATTGCTCAATCTCGTGCGGCTAAGAGCCGCCTGTCCCTCTAAGAAGATTTAGTACCGCCGGCTGCCTTGGAAGCCGGGTACGTCTATTTAGCAGGTTAGAGTCTCGTTCGTTATCGCAATTAAGCAGACAAATCACTCCACCAACTAAGAACGGCCATGCACCACCACCCACTGAATCAAGAAAGAGCTTTCAATCTGTCAATCCTTCCAGTGTCTGGGCCTGGTAAGATTTCCCGTGTTGAGTCAAATTAAGCCGCAGGCTCCACTCCTGGTGGTGCCCTTCCGTCAATTTCTTTAAGTTTCAGCTTTGCAACCATACTTCCCCCGGAATACAAAAACTTTGATTTCTCGGAGGCTACCTGAGGATGCATCAATGGACATCCCTCAGAGGACCAGTCTATATAGTTTATGGTTTGGACTAGGGCGGTATCTGATCGCCTTCGAGCCCCAAACTTTCGTTCTTGATCAACGAGAACATCCTTGGCAAATGCTTTCGCTTCAGTCCGTCTTGCTACGATCCAAGAATTTCACCTCTAACGTAGCAATACGAATGCCCCCGCCTGTCTCCATTTATCATTACTTCAGGTCCTTAAAACCAACAAAATGGGACCGAAGTCCTATTCCATTATTCCATGCAAAAATATTCAAGGCCATCACTTGACCTGCTTTGAGCACTCTAATTTGTTCAAAGTAAACGTGCCGGCCCACCTCGACACTCAGTGAAGAGCACCAGAGCAGGATTTCAACGGGCACCGCCCACGCCCCGCAGGGGTAGCTGACGCGCCTCCGGCATGACATCCCGACGAACCAGTTAGCACCGACGGGCGGTGAACCAGCCGTGCGAGACGCAGATCCAACTACGAGCTTTTTAACCGCAACAACTTTGATATACGCTAACTGAGCTGGAATTACCGCGGCTGCTGGCACCAGACTTGCCCTCAGTTAGATACTCCATAAAGGATTTAAAGTGTTGCCATTCCAATTACGAGGCCTCGGATGAGTCCCGTATTGTTATCTTTCGTCACTACCTCCCCGTGCCGGGAGTGGGTAATTTGCGCGCCTGCTGCCTTCCTTGGATGTGGTAGCCGTGTCTCAGGCTGCCTCTCCGGAATCGAACCCTGATTCCCCGTTACCCGTTACAACCATGGTAAGCATAGAACTTACCATCGAAAGTTGATAGGGCAGACATTTGAAAGATGCGTCGCTGGCGCGAGGCCATGCGATCTGCACAAAGTTATTCAGAGTCACCAAAAACACGAAGGCCGAAGCCAACGATTGGTTTTGATCTAATAAAAGCGTTCCTCCCGTCTCCGGTCAGAACTCCGTTGGCATGTATTAGCTCCAGTATTTCCGCAGTTATCCAAGTAACTGGGTACAATCCAATGAACCATGACTGATATAATGAGCCTTCCGCGGTTTCACCATAAAAATAGCTTGCACTTGCACATGCATGGCTTAATCTTTGAGAGAAGCATATGTCACTGGCAGAATCAACCAGATAGCTGTTTCGACCCGACGAATCGGCGTCAACATTATCACGGGCAGGCGGTCTCGCCGCGCGGCCCAGGACGTTTCATTTGTCCTTCTTAGAGGCTGACTAGGCACTCGAAAACCCTTTTATGCGGGCCAGATGGGATCGACTTCCTCATCGTACTCGTCGGTAGAAACCGTACGTCTTTGCATCTGTCGTGCAATGTCCAACATTCGCTCGGAACGAGGAGAATAGAAACTGCCCGAAGGCTTTGTAAGTACAACGATACTGCTTTGCTTGTCATGCCGCACGCAGCAGAGGACCGCAGAAAAGCCAAAAGACTAGTATGGATTACAGTGTCAAGAGCTTCGCCCTCTCTGGAATCGAGACCCCGAGACCACGCAGCAAAACGCTCGAATCGGGCAAGGAGCTACGGTCCGGCGCACACCCCTAGCCAAGTGCACTGCGCCTTCCCGTAACCCATCTCAAAAACACAAAGAGGCGTACTGCTCCGCTCTTTACGACACAAACTCAGCCGCGGCCGAGGAGGCGTTTCGTTGAGAGACATCAGCCACCGGGGGTCTTCCCTTATCTCAACAGAGTAGCGGGTGCCCCGATATAGATATAGTCCCTGTTGCCGGAGCTTCAACGCACTGAGACCGACTTCGAGAGCCGACACAGTTGGGATGTCACTCTTTTGAACCGAGGAATCGTAGCCCTACTCGCAATACTGGTGCTCTCCCGTGCCTCAAAGGCCATAAGGTCACCAATCCCTTTCGCAGCTACGTTTGTTTACTCCACAGTTCGCGCTAACGGTTTAAGGTCCATCGCAGCGTCAGACCGAATTGCACTGCAAGGCGTATTCGCTTGAGTGATTCATACGACAAGCATGAGCGCTTTCCAGTTCGTATTGCCACGGTCAAAGCATTTCACCGCTATCGTGGCAAGACGAGGCTCTGCGGTTTTCATCAATGTACCGAGTACCGTACGCAACGTAGCTGTTCAGGCGTAGGATGCATAAAATGTACGTGCACTACCACAGCGAGTCTGCCGACATTGCTCCTCACTAAAGAACGGGCGTTTTCCGGCAAGGGCGGGAACAAAGCTTGTTTGTCTGCCACTAAGCCTAGCCTATTTCAAACGCGACAGGACCGTAATTTAGACACCGAGAGTCATCCGAATTTTTTTGAATCCGTCTTGAACTCTGAGCCATATTTTTACGACCCTGTCAGCCCACGCTGTTCAGGCGTAGGCTGCGCGATTAGTTTGCATTAATTGTCATGATCACTTGCACGACCAAGCTGTTCAGGCTCGGGTTGCTTAGAAAAATATGCGTGCTTCCTCCAGTGAGTCTGCCGACCTTGCTCCTCACTAAAGAACGGGCGTTTTCCGGCAAGGGCTAGAACGATGCTTGTTCGCCTCTCACCCAGCATAGGCTTTTTCGAACGCGACAGAACCGTAACATCGACATTCAGAGTCCTCCGAATATAGGAATCCGTTTTAATCTCTGAGTCGCGTTTTCCGGATCTGTATGGCCCCACGCTGTTCAGGCGTAGACGAAGCGTTCGATTCACAATAGTTGCTCCGTTGACTTGCACGACCAAGCTGTTCAGGCTCGGGTTGCTTAGAAAAATATGCGTGCTTCCTCCAGTGAGTCTGCCGACCTTGCTCCTCACTAAAGAACGGGCGTTTTCCGGCAAGGGCTAGAACGATGCTTGTTCGCCTCTCACCCAGCATAGGCTTTTTCGAACGCGACAGAACCGTAACATCGACATTCAGAGTCCTCCGAATATAGGAATCCGTTTTGATCTCTGAGTCGCGTTTTCCGGATCTGTATGGCCCCACGCTGTTCAGGCGTAGACGAAGCGTTCGATTCACAATAGTTGCTCCGTTGACTTTCACGACCAAGCTGTTCAGGCTCGGGTTGCTTAGAAAAATATGCGTGCTTCCTCCAGTGAGTCTGCCGACCTTGCTCCTCACTAAAGAACGGGCGTTTTCCGGCAAGGGCTAGAACGATGCTTGTTCGCCTCTCACCCAGCATAGGCTTTTCCGAACGCGACAGAACCGTAACATCGACATTCAGAGTCCTCCGAATATAGGAATCCGTTTTGATCTCTGAGTCGCGTTTCCGGATCTGTATGGCCCCACGCTGTTCAGGCGTGGACGAAGCGTTCGATTCACAATAGTTGCTCCGTTGACTTGCACGACCAAGCTGTTCAGGCTCGGGTTGCTTAGAAAAATATGCGTGCTTCCTCCAGTGAGTCTGCCGACCTTGCTCCTCACTAAAGAACGGGCGTTTTCCGGCAAGGGCTAGAACGATGCTTGTTCGCCTCTCACCCTGCATAGGCTTTTTCGAACGCGACAGAACTGTAACATCGACATTTAGAGTCCTCCGAATATAGGAATCCGTTTTGATCTCTGAGTCGCGTCTTACGGATCTGTATGGCCCCACGCTGTTCAGGCGTAGACGAAGCGTTCGATTCACAATAATTGCTCCGTTGACCTGCACGACCACGCTGTTCAGGCGTAGAATGCTTAATGGAACATGCGTGCTCCTCCAGTGAGTCTGCCGACCTTGCTCCTCACTAAAGAACGGGCGTTTTCCGGCAAGGGCGAGATCTCATTCGGCCAGCATCCCTCGTTGTCAAGAGTATGCTAAGCGTCACAGCTTCGCAAGACCGACATCCAAAGTGCTACGAATATAGGAATCCGTTTTGATCGCTGAGATATCTGTCGGGTTCCTGCAGGCCGCATCGACGCATCGCCCTTTTCACCCACTCGTCTTAGGAGGGCAGGCCGCGAGAGGTCCAATCTCGTTACGGCCAGTCGGGGTATGGCGTACATGTACTTATTTGGAGTGCTCAAGAGATCTCTCCAGGCCTCGGCTGCGCGTGCCCTCGGCGCTTCGCACAACCCTTCTTTCGCTTCGACCCACTCAACCACACGAGTCGAAAATGGGACTGCCCGATCCGGCCGTCGCCTCAGCCTAGCCTCCTAAGAAAGCTGAACTTTGACGATTTTCGGGGCTGTTCAGGCCCTGATAAGCCGAATGCGGAGGCCTCTGCGACGCGTCGGTCGCGTCGGGCATTTCCGAAGCGAAAAAGGGACTTTGTCATCCTTCCGGACTTAGAAGGATTTTCGTCCCGGCGACCGACGAGGCCTCCCCAAAGAACAGGCGGTTTCCAGCAAGGTAAGGCACAGGGCGATCCTTCGATACGCCGTTCTTACACTGATACGACGGGCTCCTCGTATAGATCGAACTTCGACTCTCGTCCGAAATCGTGACTGGTCCAAACTCGAAGCCACGGTTCGCCCATCGCACCGCTCATCCCTTCATTCGCTTCGTCCCACTCGACCTACCGAGTCGAAACTGGGACTGCCTGATTCGGCCGTCGCATCACTGTACGTGTTCGGGGCTGGCCAGGCCCCGATAGGCCGAAACGGGGGCTTCCGCGGTCCGGTCGGCCTCCACAGGCATTTCTGAAGCGAATTGGGTCTATGAACATTTTTCGGACTTAGAAAAATTTTCGACCCGGAGACCGACCGACCGCCCCTAAAGAACAGGCGTTTTCCGGCAAGGCGCGGGGCTCGGACCGGGCGCGCGCACGCGAAACTGGTACTGCGGCGCGACCGGTTCGTCGCACCTCGGGAACGTTTTGTCATCCGAAATTTTGGAGTCCGTGCTCGGTGACGAAGGAAACTTTGTGCGGGACGACCAACGCAACGCACCTCGGACCATATCGGGACTTAAAAAATGTATTGGGACTTGGAATGGTGCGGATTGGGACGTCGGGGAGTCGCTCCTTCATTGTCATTTTGGGTGAATGTCGGCTCCCTTCGCCCACACGAGACTCGTGGTAGCATATTCAACCATACGTTCTTCTAGTGCCATTCAATACCTTCATTTTGACGCCTAGCCGAGCCCGGTACCTCGTACCTCGACCGGTGAACCGCCGTTTGAAGGTCCGATTCGGGAACTTTGCACTAAACTGCTGAAATGAGGGAACGATCGCGTGTAACTCCCGAACCCTTCCATTCTCATGTCTGATATTCCGCAGGCTTATAAAACTTTTAAAGACCTTTTTAATGAGATGTCGCCCAGCGTTCTAGCTCCGATAGTTCGGCCGCTAGAGCCATTTGAAAGTCAAGAAACGTAGTCAAATCGCCTTTCTTTTCAAGGCAACACGTAAGGATGATCGCCCATTCACTCTTCGGCGTCATTCAGACCTGTCTGAAAATTTTAAGCAATCAAACAACAGGTCTGGGCTACACTAGAAAGAATATAGAGTCCCTTTAAGGAGATTTGTTCGGCCGGGGCAGCCCGGTGAAGGTGCGAATCAGGAAGTTGGAGCTTGCAGGTACACTGCTATTATTCCCTAACGATCGCTTCCCTTGCCCACACGGGATCCGTAATGGCATATGCAACGAAACCCTCTTCTAGTGCCATTCAATACCTTCATTTTGGCCTCTGGCCAAGTCCCGTACCTCGCACCTCGACCAGTGAATCGCCGTTTGAAGGTCCCAATCGGGAACCTTGCACCAAACTGTCAAAATTGGGGAACGATCGCCTCTCGCTCCTGAACCCTTCTATTCTTTAAGCTGAAAGTCGTCTCACTTGTAGATCTTTTTATGATCTTTCGAATAAAACAACAAGGAGCTCTCTAGCTTGAATAGCTAGGCCGCTAGGGCCGTTTTCATGTCCAAAAATGGAGTCAAATCGACCATTTACCTAAATGTCTTAGTTCGGACGATCGCTCATTCACTGGTCGACGTGATTTAAATCGTCCTGAATATTTTGCAGCGACCAAGAGACGTGTCTAAATCAGACATGGGAGAAAACAGAGTCCATTTAAGTCTATCGGATAGGCCCTGGCAGCACGGCAAAGGTGCGAATCGGGAAGTCGGAGCTTGCTGGTACACTGATTTTTTTCTCAAACGATCGCTTCCCTCGGCCACACGGGACCCGGTATAGAAAATGCAACAGGACCCTCTTCTAGTGCCATTCAATACCTTCATTTTGACACCTAGCCGAGTTCCGTACCTCGCAGCTCGACCAGTGAATCGCCGTTTGAAGGTCCCAATCGGGAACCTTGCACCAAACTGTCAAAATTGGGGAACGATCGCCTCTCGCTCCTGAACCCTTCTATCCTTTAAGCTGAAAGTCGGCTAACTTGTAGATCTTTTTATGATCTTTCGAATGAAACAGCATTGAGCTCTCTAGCTTGAGTGGCTCGGCTGCTAGAGCCGTTCTAACGTCTAAAAATGGAGTAAAACCACCATTTTACCCAAGTGCACAAGTTCGAACGATCGCCTATTCACTGGTCGACGTGATTGAAATCGTCCTGAATATGTTGCAGCGACCAAGAGACGTGCCTAACTCAGACTTGAGGCGAAACGGAGTCCACTTTAGTCGATCGGATAGGCCCTGGCAGCTCCGCGAAGGTGCTACTCGGAAAGTCGGAGCTTGCTGGTACACTGTTATTTTCACCGAAAGATCGCTTCCCTCGGCCACACGGGACCCCGAATGGCATATGCAACCAGACCCTCTTCTAGTGCCATCCAATACCTTCATTTTGACACCTAGCAGAGTCCCGTACCTCGCACCTCGACCAGTGAATCGCCGTTTGAAGGTCCGAATCGGGAACCTTGCACCAAACTGCTGAAATGGGGGAACGATCGCCCCTCGCTCCCGAACCCTTCTATCTTTTAAGCTGAAATTCGGCTCACTTGTAGACCTTTTTATGATCTTACGAATGAAATAACAAGGAGCTCTCTAGCTTAAATACCTAGGCCGCTAGGGCCGTTCTCATGTCCAAAAATGGAGTCAAATCGCCTTTCGCACCAAATGCACAAGTTTGCACGATCGCCCATTCACTGGTCGACGTTATCGGGACCAATCTCAAAGTTTGCAGCGACCAAGAGACGTGTCTAACTCAGACATGGGAGAAAGCGGAGTCCATTTAAGTCTATCGGATAGGCCCTGGCAGCTCGGCAAAGGTGCGAATCGGGAAGTCGGAGCTTGCTGGTACACTGTTATTTTTCCCAAACGATCGCTTCCCTCGGCCACACGGGACCCGAAATAGAAAATGCAACGAGACTCTCTTCTAGTGCCATTCAATACCTTCATTTTGACACCTAGCCGAGTCCCGTACCTCGCACCTTGACCAGTGAATTGCCGTTTGAAGGTCCGAATCGGGAACCTTGCACCAAACTGCTGAAATGGGGGAACGATCGCCCCTCTCTCCAGAACCCCGCGAATCAAAACGCTGTCCTCCGGCATGCTTATAGAACTTCTAAAGAGCTTTCGAATGAGATCTAGAGCGACTCTCTAGCACTTATGGTTCGCCTGCCACGTCCGTGCCAATGTCTGAAAATGGAGTCATATCGCCTTTCGACCAGAATGCTTAAGTTCGAACGATCGCCTATTCACTGGTCGACGTTATCGGGAACGATCTCAAAGTTTGCAGGGACCAAGAGACGGGTCTAAGCTAGACTCGAGAGGCTACGACGTCCATTTATTTCGGTTCCATCGGCCTTGGCAGCCCGCCAATGGTACCAAGCGGGATGTCGGATCTTGCCGCTACACCGTCTCTTTTCGTAAACGAAGGCTTTCCTAGACCACTCTGACCTTGGAACGGCAAGTTTAACTGTACACTCGTCTAGCGACACTAGAAAGCTTCATTTTGACGCCTAGCAGAGCCTGGTAGCTCCCACCTCGACCAGTGAATCACCGTTTAAAGGTCCAAATCGGGAACCTTGCACCAAACTGCTGAAATGGGGGAACGATCGCCTCTCACTCCCGAACCGCTGTAATTGTAATCTTGAATTTGTACATGCGATTAGAACAACTCAAAAGCTTTTAAATGGGAGTCCAACGAGCCTCATTGGTCGCATAGTTCGGCCGCCACAGCCGTTCCAACGTCTAAAAACGGAGTCAAACCACTATTTTTCCCAAGTGCACAAGTTCGAACGATCGCCTATTCACTGGTCGACGTGATTGGGACCGGTCTGAAAGTTCGCAGCAACCAAGAAACATGTCTAAGAGAGACTTCAGTGAGAACGAAGTCCCTTTTTCCCGAGTCCTTTCGTCATGGCGGCCCGCCAAAGGTGCGAATCGGGACATCGGAGCTTGCCGGCCCACTGTTACTTTTCTTGAACGATCGGTCCATTTGGCAAACAGGGACTCGCAGTAGCATTCTAATTGGTGAAGTCGTCTAGCACTATTCATTACCTTCATTTTGAAAGCTAGCCGTGCCCGGTAGCTCCCACCTCGACCAGTGAAACCCCGTTTGAAGGTCCAAATCGGGAACCTTGCACCAAAGTGCTAAAATGGGGGAACGATCGCCCCTCCCTCCAGAACCCCTCAAATCGTAACGCTTTTTTTCAGCATGCTTATAGAGCTTTTAGAGAGCTGTCGAATGAGCCCTAGAGCGACACTCTAGCACTTATGGTTCGGCTGCCAGGTCCGTGCCAATGTCCTAAAATGGAGTCAGATCGCCTTGCGATCAGAATGCTTAAGTTCGAACGATCGCCCATTCACTGGTCGACGTGCTTCGGACCGACTCCACGTTTTGCCACACTCGACTGACATGTCTTGCCGTCATTTGAGCGTAGACAGAGTCCCTTTTATTGCATTCGTTTTTCCAGGGCAGCCAGCCGAAGGTCTCAATCGGGAAGTCGGAGCTTGCCGTCCCACTGTTATTTTTCATGAACGATCGGTCTATTTGGCAAACAGGGACTCGCAGTACCATATTAAATGATTTCATCGTCTAGCGCCATGTCATACCTTCGTTTAGACGCCTAGCCCAGCCCGTTAGCTCTCGCCTCGACCAGTGAATCACCGTTTGAAGGTCCAATTCCGGGACCTTGTACCAAACCGCCTAAATTGGGGAACGGTCGGCCCTCCCTCGCGAACCCTTCTATTTAAAACGCTCTCCTTTGGCATGCTTATAGAGCTTTTAATGAGCTTTCGAATGAGAGTTAGACCGACCCTCTAGCAGTTATGGTTCGGCTGCCAGGTCCGTGCCAATGTCCAAAAATGGGGTCAAATCGCCTTGCGATCAGAATGCCTAAGTGTGAACGATCGCCCATTCACTGGTCGACGTGCTTCGGACCGACTTCACGTTTTGCCACACTCGACTGACATGTCTTGCCGTCATTTGAGCGTAGACAGAGTCCCTTTTATTGCATTCGTTTTTCCAGGGCAGCCAGCCGAAGGTCTCAATCGGGAAGTCGGAGCTTGCCGTCCCACTGTTATTTTTCATGAACGATCGGTCCATTTGGCAAACAGGGACTCGCAGTACCATATTAAATGATTTCATCGTCTAGCGCCATGTCATACCTTCGTTTAGACGCCTAGCCTTGCCCGATAGCTCTCGCCTCGACCAGTGAATCACCGTTTGAAGGTCCAAATCGGGAACCTTGCACCAAATCGCTAAAATTGGGGAACGATAGGCCCTCCCTCGCGAACCCCTCTATTGAAAACGCCTTTCTTTGGCATGCTTATAGAGCTTTTAATGAGCTTTCGAATGAGATCTAGAGCGACCCTCTAGCACTAATTGTTCGGCTGCCAGGTCCGTGCCAATGTCCTAAAATGGGGTCAAATCGCCTTGCGATCAGAATGCCTAAGTGTGAACGATCGCCCATTCACTGGTCGACGTGCTTGGGACCGACTTCGCGTTTTGCCACACTCGACTGACATGTCTTGTTGTCATTTAATCGAAGACAGAGTCCCATTACTTGCATTCGTTTTTCCAGGGCAGCCAGCCAAAGGTCTCAATCGGGAAGTCGGAGCTTGCAGGTACACTGTCATTTTTTGCAAACGATCGCTCCCCTTGGCTAACAGGGACTAGCAGTACCATATTAAATGATTTTATCGTCTAGCGCCATGTCATATCTTCGCTTAGACGCCTAGCCTTGCCCGATAGCTCTCGCCTCGACCAGTGAATCACCGTTTGAAGGTCCAAATCGGGAACCTTGCACCAAATCGCTAAAATTGGGGAACGATCGGCCCTCCCTCGCGAACCCCTCTATTGAAAACGCCTTTCTTTGGCATGCTTATAGAGCTTTTAATGAGCTTTCGAATGAGACCTAGAGCGACCCTCTAGCACTAATGGTTCGGCTGCCAGGTCCGTGCCAATGTCCTAAAATGGGGTCAAATCGCCTTGCGATCAGGATGCCTAAGTGTGAACGATCGCCCATTCACTGGTTGACGTGCTTCGGACCGACTTCACGTTTTGCCACACTCGACTGACATGTCTTGTTGTCATTTAATCGAAGACAGAGTCCCATTACTTGCATTCGTTTTTCCAGGGCAGCCAGCCAAAGGTCTCAATCGGGAAGTCGGAGCTTGCAGGTACACTGTCATTTTTTGCAAACGATCGCTCCCCTTGGCTAACAGGGACTAGCAGTACCATATTAAATGATTTTATCGTCTAGCGCCATGTCATATCTTCGCTTAGACGCCTAGCCTTGCCCGATAGCTCTCGCCTCGACCAGTGAATCACCGTTTGAAGGTCCAAATCGGGAACCTTGCACCAAATCGCTAAAATTGGGGAACGATCGGCCCTCCCTCGCGAACCCCTCTATTGAAAACGCCTTTCTTTGGCATGCTTATAGAGCTTTTAATGAGCTTTCGAATGAGACCTAGAGCGACCCTCTAGCACTAATGGTTCGGCTGCCAGGTCCGTGCCAATGTCCTAAAATGGGGTCAAATCGCCTTGCGATCAGGATGCCTAAGTGTGAACGATCGCCCATTCACTGGTTGACGTGCTTCGGACCGACTTCACGTTTTGCCACACTCGACTGACCTGTCTTGCCGTCATTTAGGCGAAGACAGAGTCCCATTACTTGCATTCGTTTTTCCAGGGCAGCCTGCCAAAGGTCTCAATCGGGAAGTCGGAGCTTGCAGGTGCACTGTCATTTTTTGCAAACGATCGCTCCCTTTGGCTAACAGGGACCAGCAGTACCATGTTTTATGATTTTATCGTCTAGCGCCATCTAATTCCTTCGTTTAGACGCCTAGCCCAGCCCGTTAGCTCTCGCCTCGACCAGTGAATCACCGTTCGAAGGTCCGATTCCGGGACCTTGTACCAAACCGCCTAAATTGGGGATCGATCGGCCCTCCCCCGCGAACCCCTCCGGAGTTAATCATCGTTTTCAGCATGCTTATAGAGCGTCACAAGAGCTTTCGAATGAACCATGACGCGACCCTCTACCATTTTTCGTTCGGCCGCTAGAGCTCTGCCAATGTTCAAAAATGGAGTCAAATCGCCCCTTCCCCCCAACGCTCAAGTACGGACGATCGCCCATTCACTGGTCGACGTGTGCAGCATCGCCTCGGGGTGCCGCCACGTTCAAAGTTCGTGTCTTAGCTAGGCTCGAGCGAAGACGGAGTCCTTTTTCATCGTTTCGTTCGGCCGTGGCGGACCGTCGAAGGTGCCAATGAGGGAATCGGAGCCCGCGGGTACACCGTCATTTTTCTTGTAAGACGGGTCCTCTCGGCCGACGGAGACTCACGGCAGCATACCAACCATTCGTTATCTCTAGGGCGTTTCAATACCTTCATTTTGAGCCCGAGAAGAGCCTCCCAGCTCGTACCTCGACCGGTGAATCGCCGTTGGAAGGTCCGATTCCGGAACCTTGCACCAAATTGCTCAAATCGGGGGACGATCGGCCCTCCCTCCGGGACCCCTTTGTTCTTGCAGGTGGTTTTCGGCATGCATACAGAACTTTTCAAGGGCTATCGAATGACGTGTGACCGAGCCCTCTAGCTCGGACCGTTCGGCCGTCAGGGCTCAGCGAAGGTTCGATTCGTTTCAAATAGTGTGACCCCCCCGACTGTTTTTGCCCCTTTCTCCCCCTCGCCGCGTCTCCAAGACCCGATCTCTCGACACGATCTCGTAGAGGGGACGCCGATATGGCCTCTCGTCGAAACCGGGGTCTGTTATCTCA
The DNA here is from genome assembly GCF_958298935.1 of Phragmites australis. NCBI lineage: Eukaryota > Viridiplantae > Streptophyta > Magnoliopsida > Poales > Poaceae > Phragmites > Phragmites australis. The sequence continues at coordinate 672,085 of NC_084937.1, forward strand.
ACCCGTTCGGCCGGGAGAGGGTCGTAAAGGTCCTTTCGGGTAGTCCGTCTTTGGGGCCCCCGAAGGCACCCTTACCGACGTGCCTTCGCGCACCACCGGGTACCTGCGTCTGCTTTGAACCTTCCCCTTTCCAACGACGCGCTCCGTTCGTCTCGACCGCTTCTCCTTCGAGTCGAAAAACGCGTTTGAAAAAGTGTCCTTTTTGCCAGCGCCTGCAGAACGGCGCATAGGCAATCCGTGCGGCATCTCTGTACGGCGTGTTGCCTACCGATAAACTTGCATCGCCTATAGCTCCGGAACGGCTGGGCCGATCTCGACGCGCGACGCACGGGACGACTCGGGGCGACGAGACGCGGCCTCCGGTATACGGTTCATTCCGATCCGACGACTCGTTCGGGATCCGACCTTCCCATGATACGGTCCTGTGCAGAGCGCCGCGCCGACGGCTCTCGAGGCCGAACGGGTGATCCGATCGGGTCGCGCGGGTAGCGGGCGGAAAGCGAAAGGCCGGGCCAAGACGCTCGTGTCAATACGCCACCGATCGGACCAGAGACGCCGGAGTGACGCCCGCACCAACTTGTGCTTAATATCGTTAGCTTAACGGGTCGGGGCGGCTCTGGGGCACTATGACCGATGCAGCGACGGGCCCAGGGGGACTTAGTCGAATGGGGCGGTGGGTCGCGGGGAATCGTACGGGTATAGGGGGGCCGAGGGGACTCGTACGGGTACGGGGGGACCCCGGGGACATGGGCGTTTCGGGCGGCGGGCCGAGGGGGACTCGTACGGAAATAGAGGGACCTTGGAGACATAGGCGTTTGGGGCGGCGGGCCGAGCGGGACTCGGACGGATTGGAGCCTTGAAGGACGAATGGGGCGGTGGGCCGGAGGGTCCCCGATCTTGGCCGAATGGGCGGGCAAGCCGAAGGGACCCCGGTCTTGGCCGGACGGGGCGGCGGCGCCACCGGGCCGAGGGGACTCTGCCGTCACAGAGGCCCTCCGGACTTGGACGAAAAGGGGGACAGCCGACCGGACTAAAAGAGCTGGGGTCGCGGCCGAGGGAGACTCCGACG
>NC_084937.1:678153-690257 GCF_958298935.1 Phragmites australis
TCTGCCGCGATCCACGATCAGGGGTAGTTTTAGGATATCTTCCGAGTTAGAGACGTGAGCCGCACTTCACCACGTTCGATTACTTGGAGGTCTTCCCGCATCGGTACTAGCCCCTTTTCGTCTTAGTGTTCTTCCATGCAGCAAAACATCTACCCACTATAGTTCGGCCCAGGGGTCAGGCGTTTTCCTATGTGGGCCCCTCACGAGTTTGATTAGAACTCGCTCGGGTGACCGCAGGGTCGCTTTCGGCGCGTTATAAACGCTTTGCTAACACCGTAACATCCTTTCGCCCGCTTCATAAAATGCGGGACTCAAGAAAGGACAACATCGCGGTTACCAAAAGCACACCCGATCGCCGGAGAAGGCGACCGGGCCCCCACGCGCTAGCCGCGAGTCTCACGCGCCTCACGTGTCTCCACGTCGCGCGCGTCTCACTCGTTCGCTAGGCTTTATTCAGGCTGAACACGGTCTTTTATTTAATCTCCTTGAGCTGCAAGCATGTCACAGTGTACGGCAGAGCCGCCTGGACAGCATATTTCGCACATGGCATTCTTATTTTATCAGTGTTGCGAGAACTTTAAAGATCCGAACGGCAGAGTCCAATGGTCCAAACTCTGCCACCTTCTCCCTGCTGAACTCGGCTTCACTGTTTAAAACTCGACGGCTCCAGGCGAAGCATACCCTTCTACGCACGTCGAGCAAGACTTGCTTCTCGTTCTTTCCTTGTACTTCATTGCTTGCAGCTCTGCTAGCATCTCCTTTTTTTGGATGTAGCAGCCGTGTTTCGACCTTCCTGCGCGGTTCGGCCTCGGCTCAACCGGCAGTGCACACACCATCTCGTGGGTGCGCATGATTATTATTTTGAGCAGCAGCCGTGTTACGGGCTGTCTGCTTGGAACAAGATTCCAATTCTCTCTTTGCACGGTTCGGCCTCAGCTCAACCGGCAGTGCATCCAATCTCGTGGCATGCACGTGTTTCGAGTTCAGGCCCCACTCGTGGTCTCGCAACTGGCCAAGTAGCCGAGACCCCCTGACTCGTCGTCGTTTCTTATCACGCACTTTTTAGTACGGTAATGATCCTGCTGCAGGTTCACCTACAGCAACCTTGTTACGACTTTTACTTCCTCTAAATATTCAAGTTTGGGCATCTTCCCAGCGGCATCGGTGTTCCCGAAGGAACTCCGCGCGCCGGTCCAAAGACCTCACTAAAACATTCAATCGGTAGTAGCGACGGGCGGTGTGTACAAAGGGCAGGGACGTAATCAAGGCGTGCTGATGACACGCCTTTACTGGGAATTCCTCGTTCATGTGGTACAATTTCAAGCCACAATCCCTAGTAAGAAGGCGTTTCAGCGGGTTACCCAGACCTTTCGGCCAGGGAGGACACGCTGACACCTCCATTGTAGCGCGCGTGCGGCCCAGAACATCTAAGGGCATCACAGACCTGTTATTGCTCAATCTCGTGCGGCTAAGAGCCGCCTGTCCCTCTAAGAAGATTTAGTACCGCCGGCTGCCTTGGAAGCCGGGTACGTCTATTTAGCAGGTTAGAGTCTCGTTCGTTATCGCAATTAAGCAGACAAATCACTCCACCAACTAAGAACGGCCATGCACCACCACCCACTGAATCAAGAAAGAGCTTTCAATCTGTCAATCCTTCCAGTGTCTGGGCCTGGTAAGATTTCCCGTGTTGAGTCAAATTAAGCCGCAGGCTCCACTCCTGGTGGTGCCCTTCCGTCAATTTCTTTAAGTTTCAGCTTTGCAACCATACTTCCCCCGGAATACAAAAACTTTGATTTCTCGGAGGCTACCTGAGGATGCATCAATGGACATCCCTCAGAGGACCAGTCTATATAGTTTATGGTTTGGACTAGGGCGGTATCTGATCGCCTTCGAGCCCCAAACTTTCGTTCTTGATCAACGAGAACATCCTTGGCAAATGCTTTCGCTTCAGTCCGTCTTGCTACGATCCAAGAATTTCACCTCTAACGTAGCAATACGAATGCCCCCGCCTGTCTCCATTTATCATTACTTCAGGTCCTTAAAACCAACAAAATGGGACCGAAGTCCTATTCCATTATTCCATGCAAAAATATTCAAGGCCATCACTTGACCTGCTTTGAGCACTCTAATTTGTTCAAAGTAAACGTGCCGGCCCACCTCGACACTCAGTGAAGAGCACCAGAGCAGGATTTCAACGGGCACCGCCCACGCCCCGCAGGGGTAGCTGACGCGCCTCCGGCATGACATCCCGACGAACCAGTTAGCACCGACGGGCGGTGAACCAGCCGTGCGAGACGCAGATCCAACTACGAGCTTTTTAACCGCAACAACTTTGATATACGCTAACTGAGCTGGAATTACCGCGGCTGCTGGCACCAGACTTGCCCTCAGTTAGATACTCCATAAAGGATTTAAAGTGTTGCCATTCCAATTACGAGGCCTCGGATGAGTCCCGTATTGTTATCTTTCGTCACTACCTCCCCGTGCCGGGAGTGGGTAATTTGCGCGCCTGCTGCCTTCCTTGGATGTGGTAGCCGTGTCTCAGGCTGCCTCTCCGGAATCGAACCCTGATTCCCCGTTACCCGTTACAACCATGGTAAGCATAGAACTTACCATCGAAAGTTGATAGGGCAGACATTTGAAAGATGCGTCGCTGGCGCGAGGCCATGCGATCTGCACAAAGTTATTCAGAGTCACCAAAAACACGAAGGCCGAAGCCAACGATTGGTTTTGATCTAATAAAAGCGTTCCTCCCGTCTCCGGTCAGAACTCCGTTGGCATGTATTAGCTCCAGTATTTCCGCAGTTATCCAAGTAACTGGGTACAATCCAATGAACCATGACTGATATAATGAGCCTTCCGCGGTTTCACCATAAAAATAGCTTGCACTTGCACATGCATGGCTTAATCTTTGAGAGAAGCATATGTCACTGGCAGAATCAACCAGATAGCTGTTTCGACCCGACGAATCGGCGTCAACATTATCACGGGCCGGCGGTCTCGCCGCGCGGCCCAGGACGTTTCATTTGTCCTTCTTAGAGGCTGACTAGGCACTCGAAAACCCTTTTTTGCGGGCCAGATGGGATCGACTTCCTCATCGTACTCGTCGGTAGAAACCGTACGTCTTTGCATCTGTCGTGCAATGTCCAACATTCGCTCGGAACGAGGAGAATAGAAACTGCCCGAAGGCTTTGTAAGTACAACGATACTGCTTTGCTTGTCATGCCGCACGCAGCAGAGGACCGCAGAAAAGCCAAAAGACTAGTATGGATTACAGTGTCAAGAGCTTCGCCCTCTCTGGAATCGAGACCCCGAGACCACGCAGCAAAACGCTCGAATCGGGCAAGGAGCTACGGTCCGGCGCACACCCCTAGCCGAGTGCACTGCGCCTTCCCGTAACCCATCTCAAAAACACAAAGAGGCGTACTGCTCCGCTCTTTACGACACAAACTCAGCCGCGGCCGAGGAGGCGTTTCGTTGAGAGACATCAGCCACCGGGGGTCTTCCCTTATCTCAACAGAGTAGCGGGTGCCCCGATATAGATATAGTCTCTGATGCCGGAGCTTCAACGCACTGAGACCGACTTCGAGAGCCGACACAGTTGGGATGTCACTCTTTTGAACCGAGGAGTCGTAGCCCTACTCGCAATACTGGTGCTCTCCCGTGCCTCAAAGGCCATAAGGTCACCAATCCCTTTCGCAGCTACGTTTGTTTACTCCACAGTTCGCGCTAACGGTTTAAGGTCCATCGCAGCGTCAGACCGAATTGCACTGCAAGGCGTATTCGCTTGAGTGATTCATACGACAAGCATGAGCGCTTTCCAGTTCGTATTGCCACGGTCAAAGCATTTCACCGCTATCGTGGCAAGACGAGGCTCTGCGGTTTTCATGAATGTACCGAGTACCGTACGCAACGTAGCTGTTCAGGCGTAGGATGCATAAAATGTACGTGTACTACCACAGCGAGTCTGCCGACATTGCTCCTCACTAAAGAACGGGCGTTTTCCGGCAAGGGCGGGAACAAAGCTTGTTTGTCTGCCACTAAGCCTAGCCTATTGCAAACGCGACAGGACCGTAATTTAGACACCGAGAATCATCCGAATTCTTTTGAATCCGTCTTGAACTCTGAGCCATATTTTTACGACCCTGTCAGCCCACGCTGTTCAGGCGTAGGCTGCGCGATTAGTTTGCATTAATTGTCACGATCACTTGCACGACCAAGCTGTTCAGGCTCGGGTTGCTTAGAAAAATATGCGTGCTTCCTCCAGTGAGTCTGCCGACCTTGCTCCTCACTAAAGAACGGGCGTTTTCCGGCAAGGGCTAGAACGATGCTTGTTCGCCTCTCACCCAGCATAGGCTTTTTCGAACGCGACAGAACCGTAACATCGACATTCAGAGTCCTCCGAATATAGGAATCCGTTTTGATCTCTGAGTCGCGTTTTCCGGATCTGTATGGCCCCACGCTGTTCAGGCGTAGACGAAGCGTTCGATTCACAATAGTTGCTCCGTTGACTTGCACGACCAAGCTGTTCAGGCTCGGGTTGCTTAGAAAAATATGCGTGCTTCCTCCAGTGAGTCTGCCGACCTTGCTCCTCACTAAAGAACGGGCGTTTTCCGGCAAGGGCTAGAACGATGCTTGTTCGCCTCTCACCCAGCATAGGCTTTTTCGAACGCGACAGAACCGTAACATCGACATTCAGAGTCCTCCGAATATAGGAATCCGTTTTGATCTCTGAGTCGCGTTTTCCGGATCTGTATGGCCCCACGCTGTTCAGGCGTAGACGAAGCGTTCGATTCACAATAGTTGCTCCGTTGACTTGCACGACCAAGCTGTTCAGGCTCGGGTTGCTTAGAAAAATATGCGTGCTTCCTCCAGTGAGTCTGCCGACCTTGCTCCTCACTAAAGAACGGGCGTTTTCCGGCAAGGGCTAGAACGATTCTTGTTCGCCTCTCACCCTGCATAGGCTTTTTCGAACGCGACAGAACCGTAACATCGACATTCAGAGTCCTCCGAATATAGGAATCCGTTTTGATCTCTGAGTCGCGTTTCCGGATCTGTATGGCCCCACGCTGTTCAGGCGTAGACGAAGCGTTCGATTCACAATAGTTGCTCCGTTGAATTGCACGACCAAGCTGTTCAGGCTCGGGTTGCTTAGAAAAATATGCGTGCTTCCTCCAGTGAGTCTGCCGACCTTGCTCCTCACTAAAGAACGGGCGTTTTCCGGCAAGGGCTAGAACGATTCTTGTTCGCCTCTCACCCTGCATAGGCTTTTTCGAACGCGACAGAACCGTAACATCGACATTTAGAGTCCTCCGAATATAGGAATCCGTTTTGATCTCTGAGTCGCGTCTTACGGATCTGTATGGCCCCACGCTGTTCAGGCGTAGACGAAGCGTTCGATTCACAATAATTGCTCCGTTGACCTGCACGACCACGCTGTTCAGGCGTAGAATGCTTAATAGAACATGCGTGCTCCTCCAGTGAGTCTGCCGACCTTGCTCCTCACTAAAGAACGGGCGTTTTCCGGCAAGGGCGAGATCTCATTCGGCCAGCATCCCTCGTTGTCAAGAGTATGCTAAGCGTCACAGCTTCGCAAGACCGACATCCAAAGTGCTACGAATATAGGAATCCGTTTTGATCTCTGAGATATCTGTCGGGTTCCTGCAGGCCGCATCGACGCATCGCCCTTTTCACCCACTCGTCTTAGGAGGGCAGGCCGCGAGAGGTCCAATCTCGTTACGGCCAGTCGGGGTATGGCGTACATGTACTTATTTGGAGTGCTCAAGAGATCTCTCCAGGCCTCGGCTGCGCGTGCCCTCGGCGCTTCGCACAACCCTTCTTTCGCTTCGACCCACTCAACCACACGAGTCGAAAATGGGACTGCCCGATCCGGCCGTCGCCTCAGCCTAGCCTCCTAAGAAAGCTGAACTTTGACGATTTTCGGGGCTGTTCAGGCCCTGATAAGCCGAATGCGGAGGCCTCTGCGACGCGTCGGTCGCCTCGGGCATTTCCGAAGCGAAAAAGGGACTTTGTCATCCTTCCGGACTTAGAAGGATTTTCGTCCCGGCGACCGACGAGGCCTCCCCAAAGAACAGGCGGTTTCCAGCAAGGTAAGGCACAGGGCGATCCTTCGATACGCCGTTCTTACACTGATACGACGGGCTCCTCGTATAGATCGAACTTCGACTCTCGTCCGAAATCGTGACTGGTCCAAACTCGAAGCCACGGTTCGCCCATCGCACCGCTCATCCCTTCATTCGCTTCGTCCCACTCGACCTACCGAGTCGAAACTGGGACTGCCTGATTCGGCCGTCGCATCACTGTACGTGTTCGGGGCTGGCCAGGCCCCGATAGGCCGAAACGGGGGCTTCCGCGGTCCGGTCGGCCTCCACAGGCATTTCTGAAGCGAATTGGGTCTATGAACATTTTTCGGACTTAGAAAAATTTTCGACCCGGAGACCGACCGACCGCCCCTAAAGAACAGGCGTTTTCCGGCAAGGCGCGGGGCTCGGACCGGGCGCGCGCACGCGAAACTGGTACTGCGGCGCGACCGGTTCGTCGCACTTCGGGAACGTTTTGTCATCCGAAATTTTGGAGTCCGTGCTCGGTGACGAAGGAAACTTTGTGCGGGACGACCAACGCAACGCACCTCGGACCATATCGGGACTTAAAAAATGTATTGGGACTTGGAATGGTGCGGATTGGGACGTCGGGGAGTCGCTCCTTCACTGTCATTTTGGGTGAATGTCGGCTCCCTTCGCCCACACGAGACTCGTGGTAGCATATTCAACCATACGTTCTTCTAGTGCCATTCAATACCTTCATTTTGACGCCTAGCCGAGCCCGGTACCTCGTACCTCGACCGGTGAACCGCCGTTTGAAGGTCCGATTCGGGAACTTTGCACTAAACTGCTGAAATGAGGGAACGATCGCGTGTAACTCCCGAACCCTTCCATTCTCATGTCTGATATTCCGCAGGCTTATAAAACTTTTAAAGACCTTTTTAATGAGATGTCGCCCAGCGTTCTAGCTCCGATAGTTCGGCCGCTAGAGCCATTTGAAAGTCAAGAAACGTAGTCAAATCGCCTTTCTTTTCAAGGCAACACGTAAGGATGATCGCCCATTCACTCTTCGGCGTCATTCAGACCTGTCTGAAAATTTGAAGCAATCAAACAACAGGTCTGGGCTACACTAGAAAGAATATAGAGTCCCTTTAAGGAGGTTTGTTCGGCCGGGGCAGCCCGGTGAAGGTGCGAATCAGGAAGTTGGAGCTTGCAGGTACACTGCTATTATTCCCTAACGATCGCTTCCCTTGCCCACACGGGATCCGTAATGGCATATGCAACGAAACCCTCTTCTAGTGCCATTCAATACCTTCATTTTGACACCTGGCCAAGTCCCGTACCTCGCACCTCGACCAGTGAATCGCCGTTTGAAGGTCCCAATCGGGAACCTTGCACCAAACTGTCAAAATTGGGGAACGATCGCCTCTCGCTCCTGAACCCTTCTATTCTTTAAGCTGAAAGTCGTCTCACTTGTAGATCTTTTTATGATCTTTCGAATAAAACAACAAGGAGCTCTCTAGCTTGAATAGCTAGGCCGCTAGGGCCGTTTTCATGTCCAAAAATGGAGTCAAATCGACCATTTCCCTAAATGTCTTAGTTCGGACGATCGCTCATTCACTGGTCGACGTGATTTAAATCGTCCTGAATATTTTGCAGCGACCAAGAGACGTGTCTAAATCAGACATGGGAGAAAACAGAGTCCATTTAAGTCTATCGGATAGGCCCTGGCAGCTCGGCAAAGGTGCGAATCGGGAAGTCGGAGCTTGCTGGTACACTGTTATTTTTCCCAAACGATCGCTTCTCTCGGCCACACGGGACCCGGTATAGAAAATGCAACGAGACCCTCTTCTAGTGCCATTCAATACCTTCATTTTGACACCTAGCCGAGTCCCGTACCTCACAGCTCGACCAGTGAATCGCCGTTTGAAGGTCCGAATCGGGAACCTTGCACCAAACTGTCGAAATTGGGGAACGATCGCCTCTCGCTCCTGAACCCTTCTATACTTTAAGCTAAAAGTCGGCTAACTTGTAGATCTTTTTATGATCTTTCGAATAAAACAACATTGAGCTCTCTAGCTTGAGTGGCTCGGCTGCTAGAGCCGTTCTAACGTCTAAAAATGGAGTAAAACCACCATTTTACCCAAGTGCACAAGTTCGAACGATCGCCTATTCACTGGTCGACGTGATTGAAATCGTCCTGAATATGTTGCAGCGACCAAGAGACGTGCCTAACTCAGACTTGAGGCGAAACGGAGTCCACTTTAGTCGATCGGATAGGCCCTGGCAGCTCCGCGAAGGTGCTACTCGGAAAGTCGGAGCTTGCTGGTACACTGTTATTTTCACCGAACGATCGCTTCCCTCGGCCACACGGGACCCCGAATAGCATATGCAACCAGACCCTCTTCTAGTGCCATCCAATACCTTCATTTTGACACCTAGCAGAGTCCCGTACCTCGCACCTCGACCAGTGAATCGCCGTTTGAAGGTCCGAATCGGGAACCTTGCACCAAACTGTCGAAATTGGGGAACGATCGCCTCTCGCTCCTGAACCCTTCTATACTTTAAGCTAAAAGTCGGCTAACTTGTAGATCTTTTTATGATCTTTCGAATAAAACAACATTGAGCTCTCTAGCTTGAGTGGCTCGGCTGCTAGAGCCGTTCTAACGTCTAAAAATGGAGTAAAACCACCATTTTACCCAAGTGCACAAGTTCGAACGATCGCCTATTCACTGGTCGACGTGATTGAAATCGTCCTGAATATGTTGCAGCGACCAAGAGACGTGCCTAACTCAGACTTGAGGCGAAACGGAGTCCACTTTAGTCGATCGGATAGGCCCTGGCAGCTCCGCGAAGGTGCTACTCGGAAAGTCGGAGCTTGCTGGTACACTGTTATTTTCACCGAACGATCGCTTCCCTCGGCCACACGGGACCCCGAATAGCATATGCAACCAGACCCTCTTCTAGTGCCATCCAATACCTTCATTTTGACACCTAGCAGAGTCCCGTACCTCGCACCTCGACCAGTGAATCGCCGTTTGAAGGTCCGAATCGGGAACCTTGCACCAAACTGCTGAAATGGGGGAACGATCGCCTCTCGCTCCTGAACCCTTCTATACTTTAAGCTAAAAGTCGGCTAACTTGTAGATCTTTTTATGATCTTTCGAATAAAACAACATTGAGCTCTCTAGCTTGAGTGGCTCGGCTGCTAGAGCCGTTCTAACGTCTAAAAATGGAGTAAAACCACCATTTTACCCAAGTGCACAAGTTCGAACGATCGCCTATTCACTGGTCGACGTGATTGAAATCGTCCTGAATATGTTGCAGCGACCAAGAGACGTGCCTAACTCAGACTTGAGGCGAAACGGAGTCCACTTTAGTCGATCGGATAGGCCCTGGCAGCTCCGCGAAGGTGCTACTCGGAAAGTCGGAGCTTGCTGGTACACTGTTATTTTCACCGAACGATCGCTTCCCTCGGCCACACGGGACCCCGAATAGCATATGCAACCAGACCCTCTTCTAGTGCCATCCAATACCTTCATTTTGACACCTAGCAGAGTCCCGTACCTCGCACCTCGACCAGTGAATCGCCGTTTGAAGGTCCGAATCGGGAACCTTGCACCAAACTGCTGAAATGGGGGAACGATCGCCCCTCGCTCCCGAACCCTTCTATTCTTTAAGCTGAAATTCGGCTCACTTGTAGACCTTTTTATGATCTTTCGAATGAAATATTAAGGAGCTCTCTAGCTTGAATACCTAGGCCGCTAGGGCCGTTCTCATGTCCAAAAATGGAGTCAAATCGCCTTTCGCACCAAATGCACAAGTTTGCACGATCGCCCATTCACTGGTCGACGTTATCGGGACCAATCTCAAAGTTTGCAGCGACCAAGAGACGTGTCTAACTCAGACATGGGAGAAAACGGAGTCCATTTAAGTCTATCGGATAGGCCCTGGCAGCTCGGCAAAAGTGCGAATCGGGAAGTCGGAGCTTGCTGGTACACTGTTATTTTTCCCAAACGATCGCTTCCCTCGGCCACACGGGACCCGGTATAGAAAATGCAACGAGACCCTCTTCTAGTGCCATTCAATACCTTCATTTTGACACCTAGCCGAGTCCCGTACCTCGCACCTTGACCAGTGAATCGCCGTTTGAAGGTCCGAATCGGGAACCTTGCACCAAACTGCTGAAATGGGGGAACGATCGCCCCTCTCTCCAGAACCCCGCGAATCATAACGCTGTCCTCCGGCATGCTTATAGAACTTCTAAAGAGCTTTCGAATGAGATCTAGAGCGACTCTCTAGCACTTATGGTTCGCCTGCCACGTCCGTGCCAATGTCTGAAAATGGAGTCATATCGCCTTTCGACCAGAATGCTTAAGTTCGAACGATCGCCTATTCACTGGTCGACGTTATCGGGAACGATCTCAAAGTTTGCAGGGACCAAGAGACGGGTCTAAGCTAGACTCGAGAGGCTACGACGTCCATTTATTTCGGTTCCATCGGCCTTGGCAGCCCGCCAATGGTACAAAGCGGGATGTCGGATCTTGCCGCTACACCGTCTCTTTTCGTAAACGAAGGCTTTCCTAGACCACTCTGACCTTGGAACGGCAAGTTTAACTGTACCCTCGTCTAGCGCCACTAGAAAGCTTCATTTTGACGCCTAGCAGAGCCTGGTAGCTCTCACCTCGACCAGTGAATCACCGTTTAAAGGTCCAAATCGGGAACCTTGCACCAAACTGCTGAAATGGGGGAACGATCGCCTCTCACTCCCGAACCGCTGTAATTGTAATCTTGAATTTGTACATGCAATTAGAACAACTCAAAAGCTTTTAAATGGGAGTCCAACGAGCCTCATTGGTCGCATAGTTCGGCCGCCACAGCCGTTCCAACGTCTAAAAACGGAGTCAAACCACTATTTTTCCCAAGTGCACAAGTTCGAACGATCGCCTATTCACTGGTCGACGTGATTGGGACCGGTCTGAAAGTTCGCAGCAACCAAGAAACATGTCTAAGAGAGACTTCAGTGAGAACGAAGTCCCTTTTTTCCCGAGTCCTTTCGTCATGGCGGCCCGCCAAAGGTGCGAATCGGGACATCGGAGCTTGCCGGCCCACTGTTACTTTTCTTGAACGATCGGTCCATTTGGCAAACAGGGACTCGCAGTAGCATTCTAATTGGTGAAGTCGTCTAGCACTATTCATTACCTTCATTTTGAAAGCTAGCCGTGCCCGGTAGCTCCCACCTCGACCAGTGAAACCCCGTTTGAAGGTCCAAATCGGGAACCTTGCACCAAAGTGCTGAAATGGGGGAACGATCGCCCCTCCCTCCAGAACCCCTCAAATCGTAACGCTTTCTTTCAGCATGCTTATAGAGCTTTTAGAGAGCTGTCGAATGAGCCCTAGAGCGACCCTCTAGCACTTATGGTTCGGCTGCCAGGTCCGTGCCAATGTCCTAAAATGGAGTCAGATCGCCTTGCGATCAGAATGCTTAAGTTCGAACGATCGCCCATTCACTGGTCGACGTGCTTGGGACCGACTTCACGTTTTGCCACACTCGACTGACATGTCTTGCCGTCATTTGAGCGTAGACAGAGTCCCTTTTATTGCATTCGTTTTTCCAGGGCAGCCAGCCGAAGGTCTCAATCGGGAAGTCAGAGCTTGCCGTCCCACTGTTATTTTTCATGAACGATCGGTCCATTTGGCAAACAGGGACTCGCAGTACCATATAAAATGATTTCATCGTCTAGCGCCATGTCAAACCTTCGTTTAGACGCCTAGCCCAGCCCGTTAGCTCTCGCCTCGACCAGTGAATCACCGTTTGAAGGTCCAATTCCGGGACCTTGTACCAAACCGCTAAAATTGGGGAACGATCGGCCCTCCCTCGCGAACCCCTCTATTGAAAACGCCTTCCTTTGGCATGCTTATAGAGCTTTTAATGAGCTTTCGAATGAGAGTAAGACCGACCCTCTAGCACTTATGGTTCGGCTGCCAGGTCCGTGCCAATGTCCTAAAATGGGGTCAAATCGCCTTGCGATCAGAATGCCT